>NW_007232508.1:82906-131737 GCF_000164805.1 Carlito syrichta
ATGCCTGTTCCTGGCAGTGGGAGTATGTTGTCTTAGGGTGTCCTCTCATGACCTGTGGTCTGGTGCTTTGCACAGTCTTCTTCTTCCACACATTCTAGGAGGACTGATAACTGAATTTGATCTTTTAAAGTGGAGCTCGTTAATCAAGAATAGCCGAGGTAGTTTTGGAGGGGAAGAGAAGGAGGGTTTCTTCCCTAAAAAATGTAAGACTGCAGCCTTGAGGCCAAGGCGGATGGCTAGACCAGCGGAACCAGACTCAAAAATGCATTCATGCAATTATGGGAAACTGGGACATCCCCAGGCATGGTGTTACTAATCAATCGGAAAAGAATGGATTTGTCCATAAATTGCGCTAGGAAAGTTGACTTGCCATGCAAAAAAAAGTAAAATTAGATTTCTGCAATATATCATCTTGAAAAAAAAGACCATGGTGGATTAAAGACCTAACTAACTATTAAAAACGCAACTTTGAAGCTTTTAGAATGAAATATAGAGAAATATCTTTATGGTCTTTGAATAGGAAGGAGCGCTCAAACAATTCACAAAAAACATGACCACAAAGGAAAAGATGAATAATATGATTGCATCAAAATGTTAAATTGAATGACAAATTAAAAAAAGCAAATGCCAGATGTAGAGAAGCAACAACAAGACCCTTGACAGAGCTTCAGGGTCTTAGGGGTGACATTTACAGAGATGCCCACTCTCTGTGGTGCCCGAGAGTGCCTCCTTCATTTGGGTCCCCAGGCACCTTCTCTGTCACATCCTAGTTCCAGCCTTGGGAAGGTTTGGTATCTAGGGTTGAGCTGCCTGATAGCGTGGCCATTAGCCCTAAGTGGCTACTGAGCTCTGGAAATTCGCCTCAAGTTGAATTGAGCCCAGTGCAACTGAGATGGGCTGGAAGTGTAAAATACTTACTACATTAGTCCCAAAAAACCTAGTAAAATAACTCATTAACTTTTCATATTGGTTACATATTGAAATGGTAGTCTTCGATATGTTGGGTTAAATAACATACATGATTAAGATTAATGTCTTTTTGCTTTCATGAATGTGGCCGCTAGAAAGCTCAAAATTAAGTTGGTGGCTCCCATTATGTTTTTATTGGACAGTTCTGGCCTCAAGGATAGAAAGAACTAAGACTGATCAATAAGGAAAAGACAAAGAAACCGATAGGAAATGGGCAAAGGATATAAATCAATCATTCATCAAAGAGGAAATTCAGACAGCCAGTGGACATACTGAAAGATGTCCAGTCTTACTAGAAACCTGGGGAATGGAAGTTAAAAACACAGAAACAATTTACACATATCATATTGGCAAAAATCAGATGCCAGAATGAAGAGTGAGTGTGACTTTCCTCCACTGATGGTGGGGTTTAAGTTGCTACAATCCCTTTGGAGAGCACTTTGGCTCATAATCTTCCCCTGGCCAGCCCTCTCTTAGCAGTGCTTCTCTCCCGGGGGCCATTTTGCTTCCCAGGGTACATTTGGCAATGTCTAGAGACATTTTTTTTTGAGTTGGAGTCTCACTCTGTCACCCAGGCTGGAGTGCAGTGGCATGCTGATGGTCATCGCAACCTCAACCTGCTGGACTCAGTTGATCCTTTCGCCTCAGCCTTCCAAATAGCTGGAACTACAGGGATGCACCACCATGCCTGGCTAATTTTTTAATTTATTGTAGAGATGAGGTCTCACCAAGTTGTCCAGGCTGATGTCAAACCTGTGGGCTCAGGCAATCCTCTCATGTGGGCCTCCCAAAATGCTGGGATTATAGGTGTGAGCAGTGCCTAGAGACGTTTTTTGTTGCCATACTTGGGAGACAGAAGATTCCACTAGCATCTAGTGGATGGAGACCAGGGATGCATCCAAACATCCTGCAGAGCATGGAACGGACCCCCAGAATAAAGAATGACCCACCCCAAATGTCAGTTGTACCCTGGTGGAGAAACTGACGCAGAAAAGGATCTCCAACTCAGATGCCTCAGGCGAGACCAGCCAGGGTTTTCACTTTTGAGCTCTGTATTTGCAGTCTCAGAACCCTTCCTGTCTATCAGTTTGGGGGAACGGATGAAGGTACGGAGACACCAGACTAGTCACGATATATTTGCCAGTTGTGTGAATAGATCTCATGTTCGGTGCTGAATGAATAAACCAGGCTTACATGTATACGGAAATAATATCTTGTGTAAATATTTGAAATACAAAATAATGCTGTATATTGAATGCATTGTTTTCGGATACATGCACGTGTAATAAAAGTTCAAAAGCAAAACCAGGGAGAGTGCACAGCAGCACCAAATAGTGGTGGCCTCTGGGCAGGCAGGGGTGGGAGGGAGGGAAAGGGGTGGAGGAAGAGGGTACCACAGAGAGTTTTCAGCTCCTTCTGCAATGCTGATTTATTTAAAACGTTTGAAGCACTCTGACAAAATATTGGCCTTTATTAATGTAACCAGTGAAGACGTAGGTGTTAGTTTTATTACTTACTTTCTTAGACTTTTCTCTATATCTGGAAATTTTTTCACAATAAACACTCACATACACGTACCCGAGAGCCCTTGGAAGCAGAGGTTGTCTGAGTAAAAGCCGTTCATTGGGGGTTGTCCCTAGTTCTGTTTGGTTTGTCTGCTTTTCCCAGCATGGATTCTTGGTGTTTGTGGTTTGGAATATTCTGTGGGATTTGCTACTGTGAGCTGGTTTTGGGGAGGTGGCATACTAAGGGGTCCATGGGTGACCTGCAGGGTTGGGGCCACACCTTGCAGTGAGTGACCTTGAGATCTCCCTCCTGGTCAGGTGGTCCCTTCCCCTTGCACCTGACACCCCTCCACACCAGACCTGGACATGCTGGACTTTTACCCTTCAAACTTCTTCTCTTTCTCCTCCCTCCTTCTCCACTGCCCTTCTTTCCTCCTCTTATCCCCCCTTCTTCCTTCTCCTTTTTTCTTTTGAGTTGATATCTCACTCTGTCACCAGGCTGGAGTGCAGTGTCACAATCATGACTCACCATAGACTTGACCTCCTGGGTTCAGCGAGCCTTCTGCCTCAGCCTCCTGAGTAGCTGGGACTACAGGCCTGCGCCACCATGCCCGGTTAATTTTTTAATTTTAATTTTTGTAGAGATGGGGGTCACCAGGCTGGTGGTGCACTCCTGGGCTCAATCCATCCTCCCGCTTCAAGCATCTCAAAGCACTAGGTTTATAGGCATGAACCACCATGCCCGGCCAGTCCTTTAAACTTCTAATAGAAGTTTCTAACACATCCCAGAAAGTAATTTGGCTCAAGGTACTAAAAGTCATACTTAGGGGGTATACTTAAAGGAAAATAGGTGTCACATCTTATAGATTGCATGCAAATCTGAATTCCCAGGGCGACCCTCCAGAGAGGCAGTTTGCAGAATGGGCTTTGCAGTTGAGTTTACTCAACAGCTATAAGATTTCATCAGGAAGGGCTTGCCCTCATGACAGCCATTGTGTAGTTCAATACAAAATTTAAGACCAGCAGTGGTGGGTGACATGCACGCTCTGGTGTCTTCTCTCTGAGCTACACGTGCTGAAGATTCTCTGCCTTATAAGAAGCTCCCTCCTTGTGCTCATTCTTCCATGTTAGGCCCATAAAAAGGATTCCTGTCTATGGAATTGGATTTGTAGCTGTAGTGTTCGCCATTGTTTAAAAAACAATATGTTTAGGTAATGAACTAGTGTTATGGGATCTTAGAATTTTTTTTTTTTGAGTTGGGGTCTCACTCTGTCACCCAAGCTGGAGTGCAGTGACACAATCATGGCTCACTGCAGCCTTGACCTCCTGGGCTCAGTCAATCCCCAGTGGGTGGTTGTGTGCCCCTCAGTTCCCCTTCTTTTCCTCCAACCCCCACTAGTACTGCCCAGTGCCAGTCATCCCCCCTGCTCACCCACCTCAGCCTCCTGAGTAGCTGGGACTACAGGCACCCACCATCACACCTGGCTAATTTTTTGACTTTTTGTAGAGATGAGGTCTTGCTCTATTACCCAGGTTGGTATTGGACTCAAGCAGTCCTCCTGCCTTGGCCTCCCAAAGGGTTGGGATTACAGGGGTGAGACTTCTATAAAATATCCCTTCCTTTGGAATCTCATTTGGAGAATAGCTTTACTAGATGGTGTCTTAGGCCATTTGGGCTGCTTTAACCAAATACAATAAATTGGGTGGCTTATAAACAATAGAAATTTATTTCTCAGAATTCTAGAGGCTGGGAGTCCAAGATCAAGGGCCTACTTTCTGGTTCATAGATGATGCCTTCTCACTGTGTCCTTGCATGGTGGAAAGGGCAAAGCAGCTCTCTGGGACCTCTTTTATAAGGGTACCAATGCCAGTTATGGGGGCCCTTATCACCTGTACACCTCCCAAAGGCCCCACCTCCTAATAACTATCACCCTGGAGGTTAGGATTTCCACATGTGAGTTTTGAGGGGACACAGCATTCATATCATTGCCGATGGCAACAATGTCTCCAGAAGACACTCAGAATGGGTAATTTGAGTCGGTCTTGGTGCTGTCTGTCTGTTTCTGCATCACCTGTGTGAACCTCACCTGGAAGTCCAGCACTCGTGGGGAGTTCAGCCCTCTTGTGTCATTGCATTTGCCATGACCAAAAGGTATGATGGGGGTGCCCAACCCCACCCCCTGCGCAATATTCTTTTCATAGACCCCTGATGGTGTTACTTCGTATTGCCTTAAAACACCCCGAGATTATTGAAGTTATGCCTAAAACACTTTCTCCAGCAGATTACACACATGCTAGCAATAATTCTTGACTGCCTTTTAGAAATACAATACATTGTCAGAGGACCAGAGTTCTTAAATCCTTTCATGAAGCCACACCACATAAATATTTCCCCTGACCTGTCAGTGGTATTATTATGATGGTTCTATAGGAATGAATTTCCAGGTAACTGAAATTTACTATCTTTTTTCTGAACTTTGAAAAAATGATACTACACATAATGGAATTTTGTCTCACATTCAAACATGGTTGTATTCGTTCGTTTTGTGTAGCTATAAAAAAATAAAATACCTGAAACTGGGTAATTTATAAAGAAAAGTTTATTGGGTTCACGGTTCTGCATGGTACTGGCATCTGCTCATCTTCTGGGGAGGCCTCAGGAGGTGTTTATTTGTGGCGGAAAGCGAGGGGAGCAGGCGTGTCACATGACCAGGGCAGAACAGAGGGAGAGAAGGGAGGTGCCAGGCTCTTGTATTTTATTTTTTATATTATATAGTTGGGGGGCGTCCGTGTGAGGGTTTGCTACATAAGTAAACTGCGTGCAGGTGAGGTTTAGCCTTCTAGCAAGCCCTTTCTCCCCGTGGCGTGGACCTGGTCCCCAGTGGGTGGTTGTGTGCCCCTCAGTTCCCCTCCTTTCCCCCAACCCCCACTAGTACTGCCCAGTGCCAGTCATTCCTGGCCAGGCTCTTTTAGCTTTTGGTTTTTTTATTTTAAAGCTGTGGGGTCCAATTCAGGGTGAGGTATACAAATGTTCATTATGCAGTACCCTCGTTGGTGAGGTGTGACCGCCCCCTCCGGAAGTTTCCCACTGCTGCCCTGGCCAGGCTCTTTTAAACAACCAGCTCTCGTGTGAATGAACAAAGCAAGCACTCACTCATGGTCAAGAGAGCAGCACCAAACCACTCATGAGGGGTCTGCCCCCATGGCCCAGACGCCTCCCACCAGGCCCCACCTCCAACATGGGAGGACCACACCTCATCATGAGGTTTGGAGGGAACAAAACCTCCGATCTGGGTCAGTGGCAAATGCCCCTTTCCTTCTGGATGCTCAGGACAGTGACTCGCTGTGTTACTGTACCACAGGTACCATGTGGCCCTGGGGTTCGTGTGTGCTCCTTGGCACCTAAGTCTCTTCCCCTAGCAACTTGTCAGCTCTTGTTTCTTCCACCCACGGTGCGCGGCGCCTAACGTGGCATCAACCCACCCCCTCCACACACAGTTCTTTTTTCAGTTGTTTACAATGGTTATTGCAAGACTATTTCCTATCGAGAACATTATTAATGTAAACATTGTGTTTGCTTATGTTTTCTCCCTTGTTAATTAAAATGATGTAAGCTCCTCATGAGTACAGCTTTGTTTTAAAGAATTCGAACTGTACAGAAACATAGAGGGTAAAAAGTGAAAGTAATTCTTCCAAAGTGTTTCTTTCCCACCCACGATGGATAAGTCAGGGGTCTCTAGAGGTGTGTGTGTGTGTGTGTGTGTGTGTGTGTGAAGTATGTCCATGTATACAGAGAAAGAGAGAGATTTGTTTTTAAGGAATTGATTCACATGATTGTGGGGGCTTGTGAGTTCAGAATCTGGAGACTCATGTGTGGTCACAGTCCTTCTTGTGTGTGTGTGTGTGTGTGTGTGTGTGTGTGTGTGTGTGTGTGTCTCACTCTGTTGCCCAGGCTGGAGTGCAGTGGCACACTCAGGGCCATCCCAGCGTCGACCTGCTGGGCTCTGGTGATCCTTCCACCTCAGCCTTCCAAGTAGCCAGAACTATAGGTACATGCTACCATGCCTGGCTAATTTTTGATTTATCGTAGAGACGCGGTCTTGACAAGTTGCCCAGGCTAGTCTCGATCCCACGGGCTCAGGTAGTCCACTCTCCTCGGCTTACAGGCTGGGATTACAGGCTGAGCCACTGAGCCCTGCCATAGTCCTTCTTATGAAGGTCGGGGGAGAGCCAGTCTTTTCCCTCTTAAGGTCTTCACCTGAGAGTGTATCGTCTACCCACATTATGAAGGGAAATCTGCTAATTTAAATGCCAGTCTCACCTAAAAAAATACCTTCACAGAAGCATCTAGAATAATGTTTGAACAAATACCTGGGTTCTGTTGTCACATGAAATTCATCACCACATGCTTCCTGTTCCCCTTTTGTTCTTAATATTTTGGTATGGTCCTCCTAGATGTTTTGTATGCAATTTCCAGGTTTTGTGTGTGTGTGTGTGTGTGTGTGTGTGTGTGTGTGTGTGTGTGTGTGTGTGTGTGTATGTTTGTGTGTGTTTTGAGAGCTTTAGCTCACTTATATGATAATCATCTTTCTTCCCTCCCTTTAATTTATTAACATAATAAGTAATGTTATTAGATTTTTAAAATATTGTATCATCCTTCCTGCAAGAAATGGGTTCTGGTTTGTTTGTTTTTGTATTTTGATATAGAAACTCTTACCCCTTTCAAGTAGAAACATCTCAACTTACTCTTTTCATTGTTCGAGTTTTTCTACTGTGTGTAGACTTTGGAAATAAGGATTGCAATTTGAGGGCTTGGAATTTCTAGCTGACCTCCTCATAGGGCTTTCACACCTAAGTGGCTTATTTATTTTTTCTTAATGATATTATTATTTTATTCTCATGAGTACTTTGCTTGAAATATGAAAAATACGTTGTTTGTTTGTGGCTTCCAGGAGCCCCTTGCAAGTGGGCTTCTGTTGATTGACCACGTGAAGCAATGCTTGCATTTGTGGTAAGTCTTTCTCGTGGTTTGTCCATGTCCAGGGGTTGCCAGAGATTATACCTGTCCTCCAACTTTCTTTTTGGGGACACCAGTACTATTCAGCTAAAATAGAGAATTTAGACTATTGTTAAAAACCAGTTTTAAACATGGAAATGTCAGTCTTTTGGAACAATCCCCAGAAGACGGGATAAAGGTAATGATTTTTAATAGTCATGCAAGTCTGTGTGGGAAGACGAGAGTCACTACTGCATCTGGTGCCATTTTATTTTGAGACCTCACCTTATCTTTTTTTTCTTTCTGGTAATTGTCATTTCTGACCAAGGATCATGCTAACATTCCCAAGGCTGCCGTCAGCAGAAGCCTGCTGCACCTTTTGGGAGGTCTCACGTAGGCGGCTCTAGGATTGTGAGAGGTGGGGAGGGGAGGGGGCTGTGTCTGAGGACAGACCCTACCAGCCAGGGTAGGAAGGAGAGGAGGTGAGGGTGGTCCTGGAAGAGACCTGATTCAGGAGCCCAGGGCTTCTGGAGCCCTGAGGGTGCGCCCCCTGAATCCACTGAGGGAAGTCTTCCTTTTAGCCCGAGTCCTCCAGTGAAGAGTGGATGTCAGGGCTGGCAAAGACAGATGCCACCTGGCACCTTCCTGAAGGGCAAGGTTGCAATTCATGTTAAAAGCTTTCAAAACACCTATTGCCTTTAATCCAAAGTACTACTTCTAAGAACGTCTCCTGGGAAAATAGGGAATGATATGCACAGAGTTTTAACTCTAGGGACTTTCATTGCAGGCTTTATTCATGAGAGAGAAAAATGAGAAGCAGATAATCTGAGTGTTCAATGGCAGGGATTTGTGGAATAATTGTAATTCTGCCATGGTAGAATAGGATACTCTATATTTACTAGCAATTTTGACACAGAGGTACTTCTATTGCGGATATATTCCTGACGGAAACATATAGCAAATAATTCTATTTTAGTTTAAAGAAAAATTGTGTGTGTGTATGTGATTGTGTGTGTATGTGATTATAAATGTAATCTCTACTTTTTTTTTCTTTGATTTTTGGGCATTTTTCCTGCAATAAATATGAGCTACTTGTATAATTATATTAAAAGGAAGATGTGACATTGTGTTGGGTATGATTTATCTATCTATCTCTCTATCTCTCTATCTCTCTATCTCTCTATCTATCTATCTATCTATCTATCTATCTATCTATCTGAGTTGGGGTCTCACTCTGTTACCCAGACTAGAGTGCAGTGGCACAATCATGGTTTACCACAGCCTCAACCTCCTGGGCTTCAGCATTCCTCCTGCCTCAGCCTCCTGAATAACTGGGACTCCAGGCCTTCGCGCCTTGCCTGGCTAATGTTTGACTTTTTGTAAAGATGAGGTTATGCTATGCTAGATTGCCCAGGCTGGTCTCGAACTCCTGGGCTCAAGCAATCTTCTCACTTTAGCCTCCCAAAGTGTTGGGATTACAGTCATGAGCCACCGTGCTCAGCCAATATACTTTATTTATAAGGAAATTGTGGCATATTAGAGAAATAGCTCTACCCAAAGAAGTTAAAAATGAGACTTGGATGCTCACCTGGTAGAATTACAAGTTGTTCTAGTCATTTATACACCAGCAAGTGGGCTGGGAGGATGGAGGTAGGAAGCTCTTTAGTTATCAGAGAAACTGAAAATCTCAGCTGCTTTTTTTTTTTGAGTTGGAGTCTCACTCTGTCGCCCAGACTGGAGTGCAGTGGCACACTCCCGGCCACCGCAGCCTATACTTGCTGGGCTCCGGCGATCCTTCTGCCTCAGCCTTTCAAGTAGCTGGAAAGTAGCTGGAACTACAGGCGCACGCTACCACACCTGGCTAATTTTTTGATTTATTGTAGAGATGAGGTCTTGCCAAATTGCCCAGGTGGATCTCAAACCCGCGGGCTCAGGCAATCCACTCACTTCAGCCTCCCAAAGCACAGGATTACAGGCTGAGCCACCGAACCCTCAGCCACTTTTAAGTAGAACCTGCCTGTGGCTCATGCCACGCCCTTTCAAAAGTAAATTATTGTGAACATTTTCCTCTGTAGATGAAATGACCTATTTCTTTTTCTTTTTTTTTTTGAGTTGGAATTTCACTCTTTGTTTCCCAGGCTGGAGTGCAGTAGCACACTCACAGCCACTGCAGCCTCAGACTACTGGGCTTAGGCGATCCTTCTGCCTCAGCCTTTCAAGTAGCTGGAACTACCGATGCACACCACCATGCCCAGCTAGTTTTTTGTGTGTGTGTGATTTATTGTAGAGACAAAGAATGTATAAACTTGAGTGTATTTTAGCCTTTAATATTATTATTTAGTTGGTTGTGCCATGGTGTGGTTGTTAGTGTTAAGAAATCAATGATATTCTCTAGAACTTTAAAAATGCAAATATTTGTGATTTAATATTTTTTGGGGGACAGGGAGGCAACCAGAAGACTTATTGAGACAAGCAGGCAGGGCTACCCATGCCTGCTCCCTGTTCCATGAAAAATTACATTTTTTTTGAGTCAGAGTCCCACTCTCTCTCCCATGCTAGAGTGCAGTGGCATGATCATGGCTCACTGAAGTCTCTACCTCCTGGACTCAGGCGATCCTTCTGCCTCAGCCTCCTAAGTAGTTGGGCCTACAGGCATACGCCACTGCACTAGGCTGTTTTTTTTTTGTAGGGACAAGGTCTTGGTATGGTGTCCAGGCTGGTTTCGAACCCCTGAGCTCAAGCAGTCCTCCCACCTTGACCTCCCAAAGTGTTGGGATTACAGGTGTGAGCCACTGAACCTGGTCAGAAATTACATTCTTTTTTTTTTTTTGAGTAGGATCTCACTCTGTCACTAGAATGGAGTGCAGTAGTACACTGCTCATGGCCACCGCAGCCTTGACCTGCAGGACTTTGCGATCCTTCTGCCTCAGCCTCCCTGTAGCTGGAACTACAGGTGTGAGCTACCATGCCCGGCTGATTTTTTGATTTATTGTAGAGATGAGGTCTTGCCAAGTTTCCCAGGCTGGTCTTGAACCCCTGTGCTCAGACAATCCTCCCCCCTTGGCCTCGCAAAGTGCTGGGATTATGGGCTTGAGCCACCGCGCCTGGCCAGAAATTACACTCATATTAAAAATCTGGTAAATGCAGAGCTGGACTGCTGTGGGCTTGCTCTAAATGTGGTCTTCTCTCTGCGAGGGTGGGTGGCTAGCAGTGCTGAGAGTCACTTGATGGTCACTCTTATCCTGGGTTGAATTTTAGCATCTCATTGTGCCCTCCTGTCTGCGGAGACTGTTTTCCTTTGTTCATGCATGGGGCATCTTCCTCAGCTTTGGCTGTTATAACAAAACACCATAGACTGGGTGGCTTGTGCATAATGGAAATCTATTTCTCACAGTTCTGGAGGCTGGAAGCCCGTGATCAGGGTGCCAGCAGGGTTGGGTTCTGGCTTGGGGCCTCTTCTGGGTTGCAGGCTGCTATCTTTCCACTGTGTCCTCACGTGGCAGAAAGAGGGTGAGAGAACTCTATGAGGTCCCTTTGATAAGGAAATAATTCCATTCATGAGGGCTCCAGCCGTAAGATCTAACCACTCACCAAAGCCCCACTGCCTAGTACCCTCCCTTTGGGGGTTGGGATTTCAACACTCGGAAAATATTTATATAGCACATATCCCAAGTGAGCGATCAGTCTGTTTGTCTGTCCAGCTTGTCCCCCTCTCCACCTCTCTACCCAGTGTCTCCACCTGGCCATCCCATGACAATCCCAAACACTGCATGCTGAGGTCCCCATGCTGTCTCTCCCCACAGCTGCACTGCCCACATCCTCTCGGTCTGATCTGACCACAGTTGCCCCCACTTCATAGCTGTGGCCGAATCTTTGGGGTCATCCTGGATTCTTTCTTTCTCCCAAACCTCACCTCCAGTCTAACAGCAAACTCACCTTCACTGATACCTGGAATTCCAACGCATCTTCCTGCCCGCTGCCTCCACCCTGATGTGATGCCGTCCTCGCCTGCCTGGTTCCACGGTGGCCTCTCAACGGGTCCCTCAGCTTCCACTAGAGTGTTCTAGAGCCCGCTTCCCGCTAGGGAGCCAGAGTTGATGCAGATGATTGACAGCGTCAGCTCGGAATGCTGCCCCCACCCCTTCGGTTCAGAGTCAACCCGGGATCCTGGCCTGGCCTCCGAGGTTCGGTTGACTCTTGGACTGATCCAGATTCCTCCTCCTTTCCTTGCTCATTCTGCTCTAGCTTGCCCGTTGCTGGGGCACTCCCTGGGTGGAATCGGCTGCCACCTGACTTAGGGTCTTTGCTCGAGCTGTTTCCTTTGCTGGAGGCGCTTCTCCATCTCCATATGCCCTCGGCCTGTTGTCTCACTGCCTTCACATCTGGGCCACCATCACCTCCCGAGCCTACCTGGCTGTGCTGTTCCACAGTGATCCCCACTCCAGCCGGCACTCACAGCTCCCTCTCCCACCTTGCTGTCTGGGCTCCATCGTGTATGAGGAGGACCTCCCAAAACCCGGAATTTATTTAAAAATTGTGTGTTTATTCTTACATATTTAAACTCCAGTCACCTTCAAAGTACTCTCCATTGGATGCAATACACCTATCGAGACACTTTTTCCACTGCTCAGTTTTGAACTTGTCAATTTTAAGACCTTTTAGTGCTTCTGCCAATTTGTGTTTAACATCTTCCAGACAGGCAAAACGTTTCCCTTTGAGGAGTTTTTCTTTTTTTTTATGGGGGGGGGGTCACCTGGGTGAGATTGGGTGAATAGGGAAGGTGGGGCACAGGGGTCATGGCGTTTTTGGTCAAAAACTGAACACTCAGCATGGGGTGGTCAGGCTGCTCGAGTAAATCACTCATCATGAAATGGGGAAACATGCTGAGAAAAATCTCCCCAAAAAAGTTCACTGAAGTCTAAGGCAGCCTCTCCCAATGATGCTATGATGCTAGCTGGTACACTGATGCCATGGGATCCTAGGACACTCACCTAGCATGGGAAACATGTACTACAAGGAACTCACCCTCCCAAGATAATTCCTGTTTTTTTTTTTTGGTCCTCCTTGTATGTGTGTTCTCACTTGGGAAGGCTCTGCTGTGTAACACACTGTCCTTTCTGTCTGTTCAAGCTCCATAGTGTGTGTGTCCTCCACGCCCAGGCCTCACTCTGGGTCACTACTCAATCAACATATGAGAACAGAGGAGTGGCTGGCTTGCTCTTAATGGTCGCTGAGAGGTAGAACTAGGGAGTCCTCATCGCTGCTTGTTCTGCCCCCTGGAGGGCAGTGGGCGCGCCTCTCAGGATCCCCAATGCTCACTGACCACACTCTGGCTCTGCCCCTCTGACCCACTTCCCCTCTTCATTTCTAGACCGGCCTTATTGTCGCCTGCTACCACGGCTTTGTGGATACCGTGGTGGCCTTAGCAGAGTGCCCCCACGTTGACGTCAACTGGCAGGACAGCGAGGGGAACACAGCCCTCATCACAGCTGCGCAGGCAGGTAAGAACTGGCTTTCCCTCCTCTCCCGGAGTCGGGCGGTGGGGACCCCTGACCATGAGCCTGGCTCCCAGGGTGATGCAGCCAGGTTGGAAAGGACGGAAGTCACGTGCTGCTGCTGAGAGGTGCCAGGGAACGGCTGGTGGTGTGAATGCCCGTCCACTTTGTGCACTCGGGACTGTGCAGAGTTGCCCACTTGTGCAGACTTCAGTAGGGGCAGATCCGGCTCAGACACCAGTCAAAGCCCTTGAACATGAAGCTGCACCAGGAACCCACCCACATCACCAGCTGTCCTGAAGCATGGCACCCCACTCCACACTCGAAGACTGGAGTGGGGGACATGGTGCTGCTGAACCCTCCAGTGGAAGAGACGCAGCTGTGTGTGTTCGTGATAGTCAATTACGAAAGTAGACACATGTAGAAGGTGACCTTGCCCTTGACTGGTAGATTTAAGGAAATGCTAGGAACTGTATCTGAGAGCTGTTAGAGTAACTGTATAACTAGTGTGACGAAGAGAGTGAGAGCATCTTGCAAACGCGCATCCGAGTGCGTGGCCTTAAGCCTGTCAGGATCATCTCGAGTGGCCTGTGCCCACGTCAACATGGCCAAGTGCACGTGGCTGTCCTCTGTAAGAGTGGCATTCAGACATTTGTGGAGACAAACATGAATGTGGTGCCTGTCTCTTCTTAACACACTTCATTTGTCTCTGTGATCTTGACCAGGTTTACAACTGACCCCTTTCAAGACACTTGGCCTTCAAGGATGATATCTGTGTCATCAGGCAGGCCCTGTGACCAGCAAAGAAGCTGCCTGGCAGAGTCGAAAGAGCAGGCGTTTGTGTGTTGAGATAGGCAGGAAACTTACACGGTTGTCAGGGGCTGTTGAGAATCCCACTCCAGGCTGGAAAGCTGGAGGAAAAGCCCTGCACAGCACTGTGTGTTGATTCTGGCAGGGGTGGGTCTGCTGCTGCCACCAGAGAGAGACCTCCTTGTCCCTTTTTGCTTCCCAAGTTCCTGTGTCCAAGTCAACCTGGGTGGATCTGACTGGGGAGACAAAGGAGGCTGGGAAAGCCAGTGTCTAGCGATGTCACTCCCTGGAGCAGGAGGTGGTCTGTGCGCCCTGCTTTTCAATTGAGACGCATGTGGGGGAGAGCTCCCCAGGTTTAGAAAGGGCTGGGGGACGTGCTAACCTGTGGTCAAGCCAGTGGGCCACAGAACAGGAAGCTTTGTCTGCATTGAGGGTTCCAAGCTTTGAAGGCGCAGGTCACAACTTCCTGAGTGGTAGGAGTTTGAAAGGCTCTTGTGGGACGTTTGGTGATCATGGGCTTGTCACTCAGTTCCTCCCATGGGCTGGGAGCTGAGTCAGGGACCAGGGTTGCAAACGTGAAGGCAGTTTTGTCCTTAAGTAATTCTGCAGCTCATGGGACTAAGTGTTAGACACAAAGCCCAGCTCTGTCTGTGGGAGCTCAGTGCTGGGGACAAGCTCACTCCATCTATCCTGGAAGTCCAGGATGGGGTGTCAGAAGAGGTGGACTTGCACTGAGCACGGAAGAAGTCCCAGACAGGTCATTTCAGCCAATGTATCACTAGACCAGGGGGCCAAGTGGGAGCCAGGCGGGTTTCAGGAATGGTGTGTCTCATGGGTGGCATGGGTTGATGTGACCGTAGGATGGTGTGTACCTGGGAGAGATGGGAGGAAGGTGGGGTCAGATCAGTAGGGATCTAGGCTCAGTGCAAGGGACTGCATTTCAGTGGCACGAGGCTGTGTGTGTGGTGAGAGGGTCCTGGAGACCCAGAGGAGGGTTCAGAGCGCAGAGAAGGGTCAGGAGCTGTGTGGCTGGAAGCACGGGTGGTGGTGGTGGTGGTGATGGGGCCACAAAGGAGGGGGTGGTCTGCGATGACTTTTGGGCTGCAGGACAGGGAATAACACCAACTGCAAGGGGCACAGAGTAAAAGAAAAGGGAGCGAGAGAAACATCCGCTCTGTTTTGGCCGTCATGACTTTGAAATACTGTGAAACCTCTAAGTAAAAGATGACTGTGTGGAAGGTGGAGAGGACAGAGCTCCAAGATCTGGTCCCAGCTGAAAACACAGATGGGTGTTAGCAGGAGTGACTGACCATGACAGCCAGGGACATGGACTAGGTCACAATGGTGTGAGAAGGTATGATAACAAGGGATTTCAGCCGGGTATGGTGGCTCACTCCTGTAATCCCAGCACTTCGGAAGGTAGAGGCGAGAGGGTTGCCTGAGTCCAGGGGTTTGAGACCAGCCTGGGCAACTTGGTGAGACCTTGGCTCTATGGTAATTCAAAAAGTTAGCCAGGCATGGTGGCGCGAGCCTGTGGTTCCAGCTACAGGCTGGAAGGCTGAGATGGAAAGATCACCTAAGCCCAGTAGGTGGAGGCTGCAGTGGCCGTGAGTGTGCCACTGCACTCCAGCCTGGGCAATAGAGTGGGAACCCTACTCCAACAAAAAAACAAAAACAAAAAAACCCCCATGGGATTCCCTTTCATATTGATTTGCAAGAACTCTGTGTGTTTTAAAGATATTAGCTGTGATTTCCTACCCCTGAGGCACTTTCTGAATTTTTACTGTTTGAAATGTTTTAATGTTGTAGTCATATATGATTGTTTCTGAATCAGATTGTACATTTTTGGCAAGGATATGGCATCAGCCATGATGTGTCCTCAGTGTGCCCCATCAGGAGCAGACGCTGCCAGTTTGTCCTGGTATCCATGATGCTAAATTTGATTAGTCAGTTACAGTGATATCCACCATATTTCTCCATTTTTCAGGTAGCTATTTCCCCTTTGCAATTAATAAGCAATCTGTAAGTGATACCTGGAGTTGGAGTGACTGTCCTGTTTCCCAGCCCATTTTTAGCTAGTGGTTTCCATCGGTGAGCCTTGCCCAAGTCACTTATTATTATATTAGGGGTTGCAAAATAGTAATTTTCTAACGCTTTTATGTCTACTATATTTATTATCTGTTTTTTTAAA
Source organism: Carlito syrichta (assembly GCF_000164805.1). NCBI lineage: Eukaryota > Metazoa > Chordata > Mammalia > Primates > Tarsiidae > Carlito > Carlito syrichta. Next base: position 98,873 of record NW_007232508.1, read on the forward strand.
TAAAGAAGAGCTTCTCTTTAGCCCTGTTAGCCCTGTTTTTGAATATCATTACACACTTATTTTTAAAAATTCAGTGTGTTCTACATCAACAATGACATTATTCTTTACGGTGCTTAAGTATCCTAACCCTGGCTAGCGGGAAACCCTTAAGATGGCTTCAGTGGGCTTTTGAAATATTTCCATCAGTGTTTGAGGACTTTCTTGACTTACAGCATGTCAAAGAATTCTAGACTGTCTCTTGCCTTTCCTAGCCTTGTATCTGCAACCAGCCATTTCTTCAAGGCACAAGGGTTCTTTTTAGTGTGAAACAAAAATCTGGGCTCTAGAAGTGCTCATTGGCACTGGATATTACTGCTTCTAAGCCGTTCAGTGATCAGAGTTAGAAAAAACATACTCAAAAATAAAGACACCTTTAATTCAAATGCAATATAATTCCCCCTCCCTTCCATGTACTTATCTTTATTCTTTCTCAGTGAGAAGCCTGGTTCTCGATAATCTCCACATATTTGCTCATTTTTCTCTGTCCTACAACAAATATGCACCAAGTGGTAATGCTAAAGGATGATTTTCAAAAGCTTAAAACTGTGACTCTTAGGAAAATGCAAAGCAAATACTCATGAATTAGTGATGGACCAGTAAGATGTTAAGGCCAGTTCAAAGGAAATGTAAAGAACAGACTCTTAGAGGCAATCGTGGATGCTGAGAGGCATTAAGTAATGGATGCAAAACCAATTAATATTCTATAAGGCAATACAGTATGATGTTGGGGGTTATCTTTTTTATAAGGGGGTGCTGTGGACTGAATATTTATGTCTCCCCCTCCAAATTCATATGTTGAAGCCCTAACCCCCAATATGATGGCATCAGGAGTTGGGGTTTTTGGAAGTGATCAGGTTTAGACATAGTCCTAAGAGTAGGGCCTTTGTGAAGGGATTAGGGTCCTTCAAGAAGAGGAAGAGGCCAGCGCTTGCTCTCTCTGCATTGTGGGAGCACACAGTGAGAAGATGACCGTCTTCCACGAGCCAGGAAGAAGGTCCTCATCAGCAGCTGTGTCTGCTGGCTCCTTGATCTTGGACTTCCCAGCTTCCAGAACTGCAAGAAATAAATGTCTGCTTTAAGTCACCCAGTTTGTTTATTTTGTTATGGCAGCCTGAGCTGTAATGGGAGGTAAGTTATCTCTCTATCAGATGCAATACATTGCCTTGTTAGGGAGAATTCATTTTACAACTTCTACCCCTGTAGAGTTGTGGAATAGTCTAGTCAAAAGAAAGAAAGTTAAAGGTCCACATCCCTTCAGAACTGGGTGCTTCCAGAGAGTTCCCTGGACAGCATCCAGCACCAGTACCCCACTGGAATAATAGGAGACCCGTCTCCTCTTTATCCTGTTTTCCAGCCTTGGACAGGTTTTCTTTCTTTTTTTTTCCTTTTCTTCTTTTATTTTTCCTCCCTCCCTTCCTTCCTTCGACATGGCATTGCTCTGTCACTCACGCTGGAGTGCAGTGGTGTGACATAGCTCACTGCAGCCTTTAGCTCCTAGGCTCAAGTGTTCCTTCTTCCTCAGACTCCATCTAGCTAGGACTACATGTGTGTACCACCATACCTGGCTAATTTTTTTAATGTTTTAGAGATAGGATCTTGCTATGTCGTCCAGGCTGGCTTCAAACTCCTGGGCTCAAGTGATCCTCCCACTTCAGCCTCCCAACCTGCTGATGGTTTTTCTTGACAATGGAGTCAAAAATTACACTGCCACTGCTGCTATCAACATCACACTCTGTAAGTAAAGGACCAGATTTCTTTGTAGTTTTCGTTTTCTTCAAACTTATTCTACCCAACTGGTCTAAGAGTACCATGTTCAAAAATACAATTAACTTTTTTCAAACTTTGTTCAACCTCTCCAGAATCCAAATTGCTTCCCTTTTCACAAATACTTACCTATATTTTTCATTGATTCAGTGACCTATTGAATTTTTCCAAGAATATGGATTGTTAAAATTTGAAGAATTTTCTTTTTTCTTGCAATAAGTCTGTTTCAGGTGAAGACATTGCCCTGAGCCTCTCTTTTTAAACCTCATGGTCTTACACGGGTCCAGGGCTTTTTTTCAGCTTGCTTGTCTCACCTCAGGGAACATGTTTGCCCGGCACTGGTTTATTTTAAGTCACAGGTGACATCGTTCCTCTTGGAGACTGGAAGCCTGCCCCGGCACAGTGGGGTGGGCAGGGCTGCCTCCTAGACTCTGGGCCCAGCAGCCAGGGTGTAGTGGGGTGAATTCGGAGACAGGTGCAGGGCTCGCTGATGTCCCAACCCAGGCTGCATAGTTTCACTTCCAAGTTGCGTGTGGCAGGGCAGCATGTGACAACCAAGATCGAAACCCCTTCCTTTGCCTGGTGTCACCTCTGGGAGAAGGTGGCATTCTAGTGTTCATGTCCTGCTTGGGTTCATGTTCCCGGGCTGTTGAAAAATGACCCGAGTGGATCTCAATACCTCCCTGCAGCCCACCCCTCCACCATCTTGCCTTCTTGTCTGTGTGGTATTGCTGGAGTTTTGCCAAGGTCTACTTCAGCAAGTGTCATACACTAGCCTGACCTTCAACTTGGGCTAATCTCCACTATCTTAAGGAATGGAAATTCCTTAAGTTTCTGGCAAGTGGGCGGCATACCCTCATGATTTCTAGCTGCACTATTGGCTTGTCCCTCTCGCTTTGGTCACAGAGGGTGTCTTAGTCCATTCAGGCTGTTGTAATGAAAACCATAAACTAGGTGGTTTATGAGCATCTGAAGTGTATTTCTCACACTTCTGGAGGCTGGAAAGGCCAAGGTCAAGGTACTGGAAGATTCCATATCTTCAGGGAGGGCCTGATCTTCACAGACAGATGACTTCTTGCCATAATCTCATGAGGCAGAAGAAGAGAGGCACTCTCTGGGGCCTCTTTGATGAGGGCACCAATCCCATCCGTAGGGCTTCACCCTCATAACCTAATCACCTCCCACAGGCCCCAGCTCCGAATACCATTGTCTGGACTGTAGGATTTCAACCTGTGAATTTTGGGGAGACATAAACATCAGACCACAGCAGGTGGGAAGCTGGGATGGGAGACAAGAACCCTGTATTCTTGGCCTGCCTGTTCCCAGCTCCAGGGAGCTGGCTGGCCCTGGGAGGGCTGCCCTTCCAGATGTAGTTGGGTTCTGTGTTGGGTAGCAGGATGGGATGTGGGGTGTGGTTAGGCATCTGGGCTGTCCTGAGGAGTCATCACAGCTGAGTTGACCATAGGGATTGGTAGACCATGACTATTGGCTGCTTCTTCCACTTGACCTTGCTGATGTTCTGGAGGCTGATTTTAAAATATAATATACAGTGCTTGAGGGAAAAACCACATAAGTGATTAAAGTCAAGGGCAAAGGTCTCCTAGAACCTCACTCCCAGCTCTCTCCAGGTCTGCACTCTAGAGGTAACCATTGTTATCAATTTGATGCCTAGATGGCTTTTTTCTGTCTTTTTTTTTTTTTTTAGTTAGGGTCTCACTGTCATTAGGAATGATAATGACTCACTGCAGCCTTGACCACCTGGGCTAAGGCAATCCGTCTGCCTCAGCCTCCTGAGTAGCTGGGTCTACAGGTGTGCACCCCCATGCCCAGCTAGTTTTTTTGATTGTTTGTAGAGACGGGATCTTGCTATGTTGCCCAGGCTGACCTTGAACTCCAGGGCTCAAGCAGTCTTCCTACCTAGATTTCCTAAACTGCTGTGATTACTGGTATGCGCCACCAAGCCTGGTCTTTTTTTTTTTTTTTTTTTTTAGTCATTGTTATAATTTATTCTTTCTGGCTTATTGTATTTTAAAGATGTGAGGTGCAATTCAGGATTAGGTATGTAAGTGGTCATTGTACAGGTAAAGTTTGAGCCCCCCCTTTTGGTCCCCACTTTGCGTGGTTTGAGATCAAGTACCCTTAACTGATGTTGTGTCCACCCACCCCTCATCCCAGTAGTATCCTGCTACTGATTCTGCTTCTTTTTAAAGTCTTTGTTATTTTAAGGGCTTTCATTATCCTTCCCCTGTTTACTGATTTGCTCAAGCCCTATACCTGGCCATCCCCGTATGCCACAACCCTCTTGCCTGTACTTGGGCTCTGACCCTGGACACTCAGGCCAGGCCTCTGCCAGTTCTGCCTAGGAGGCTGCCTGGCCCTGCTGAAGATTTAGGACTGAATTGTTGAGGCTGCAGTGGGAAGGAGGAAGGGCAGGGACTTTACATCATTTTAGGTAAAGATTAAAAAGCGTTTCCTTGTTGACCTTAATGGGCTCAGCGTGAGGAAGAGATTTTCCCTGATTTGTTTCTGAACCTCTAGGTTTTGAACCTAGGCTTCTGAACCGTGGTATGGTTACCTTGAGCCTCCAGCATCAGCATCACCTGGGCTTGAAAACACGGATGTCAGCTGGGCTCGGTGGCTCAGCCTGTAATCCCGGGCTTTGGGAGGCCGAGGTGAGTGGATTGCCTGAGTCTGCAGGTTCGAGACCCGCTGGGCAACTTGGCGAGACCTCATCTCTACAATAAATCAGAAAGTTAGCTGGGCATGGTAGCGTGCGCCTGTAGTTCCAGCTCCTTGGAAGGCTGAGACGGAAGGATTGTCAGAGCCCAGCAGGTCGAGGCTGTGGTGGCTGGGAGCGTGCCACTGCACTCCAGTCTGGGCGACAGAGTGAACTTCAACTCAAAAAAAGGAAAAGAAAACACGGATGTCAGGCCCTGCCTGGAGGGTTTCTTTGAATAGATGAGGGGCTGGGGGATGGGGGCAGTGGAGGAAGCCAGAGATCCTGCAGATTTGCAAGTCCCCAGGTGGTGATCTCGGGACCCTATTGAGGACAGAAGCCTTTGAGGCTCTCGTCCCTGATGATGACCAGGGACCCTCCCGGTAGACATTAAAGACTAGCAGAGCCACGGACCCCAAGTGAGATGTTGTCAGAGGGACTCAAAGTCATCATGGAGTTAGCGTGGACATAAAGGAGAGTGACTGACGATCTGTGGGTGGCTTTCCTGTGCCATTTTACCAGAGAGAGGCTGTTCACGCTCATGTGGGTATATCCAATTCATAACGAGTTTTATCTATTTGATGAGTTTTTTCTTTTTTGAGAAAGCAAGATTGATTGAGAGGACAGAAAAGCTCCCACGGTGGGAGGGGACCCCAGGGGGTTGCCCGATGGTTTTTTAATGTAGAATTTTTTTGTAGAGACGAGGTCTTGCCATGTCACCCAAGCTGGTCTTGAATTCCTGGCCTCTAGCGATCCTATTGAGTTGGCCTCCCAAAGTGCTGGGATTACAGGTGGGAGCCGCCACAGGATGATTTCCTGATTCTAAAGGTTGTCTGGTAGTGTGTGCTCTCAGTGAAAAAAGGAGAGTACAGAGGTATTAGTAGGAAGGAGAAAGGAAGGAAGGAAGGATGGAGGAAGGGTGGAAGGAGAGAAGGGAAGGAAAGAAGAGAAAACTAAAGAGAAGCAAGGTGGGTGTTCTCATCCTCCAGCCTCCATACCAGCTCTCAGAAGGTTCCTTGACTCCACCCAGCGCTTTCCTACACCGTGTCCAAGCACTTTTTCTTTCCGTGACTGGGATAACCCTGTTGACTGTGATTTATTTTCCCACGGACTGTGCCTTGGGCTGTCTGGGATGTCGCCCATCCTGGCCCCCAGCCCTGCCTTCCTGAGGGTGGCTGTGACGCCTTCTGCTTCCAGCCTGGACTTCCAGTTGGGGGGCAGGATCGTGTGGGCTCCTGCAGTGGACGAGGCTCCTAGCCCAATCCTCAAATGTGAAGAAATCACTTAATACATATTTGCTTGAAAGGAGGTGATTGTATGGAATGGATGAACCAAGGTTTCACGGTCCCAGGTTTTTTTTTTTTTTTTTTTTTTTTGAGTTGGAGTCTCAGTCCATTGCCCAGGCTGAAGTGCAGTGGCTCACTCATGGACACCTTGTCGTCGACCTGCTGAGTTCCGATGATCCTTCTGTCTCAGCCTTCCAAGTAGCTGCTACCAAGCCCGGCTAATTTTTTTTGATGTATTGTAGAGACAAGGTCTCGCCAAGTTACCTGGGCAGGTCTCGAACCCGCAGGCTCAGGCAATCCACTCACCTCCACCTCCCAAAGTGCTGGGATTACAGGCTGAGCCACCGGGCCTGGCCCCCAGGTTTTTAACTAACCTATTCCAGATGAGGCTGCAGTGAAGTCCTTTGTGTCTGGGTTTGGTCCCTCCCTCCCTCCCTCCCTCTTGGAGTTGGGGTCTCACTCTGTTGCCTGGGTTAGAGTGCAGTGGCACGATCGGCTCACTGCACCCTCGGCCTCCTGGGCTCAAGGGAACCCCAGGGCTGCATTTCTGAGGAGTGTGTTAGGGTCCTGGCAGGAAGCAGGTTGAGCAGCAGGTGTGCTCAAGGGCTAAAGGAAGGGGCTGATGAGGGGCTGTCCCCTGAGGGTTGGGGCAGAGCTAAGGGTTCTGGGGAGGGGCCTTGACGCGGGCCACCCGGGCCAACAGGAGACTCAGTCCTGGGCCGGGATGGAGACAGGGCTAAATACCCACCCTTCCTTCCAACATGGGCCCCTGTTGGGCCAAAGCAGAAACTTCAGGGAGGAAACCCAGCAGGTACAGGTCACCACCTGGGCCAAAAGCAGGGCAAGGAAGAAAAAAGAAGGAATGCATGGGTTGGTTCTTAGAGCAGAATTGCCTCACTCAAGGGCATGCACATTGCATGCATACACAACTGCCATGTGGCATTAATTAATTAGTTCGAGTTGGAGTCTCTGTCGTCTAGGCTGGAGTACAGTGGCACGATCACAGCTCACTGAGGTCTCGACCTCCTGGGCTCAGGTGATCCTTCCTCAGCCTCCCAAGTAGCTGGGACTACAGGCACACGCCACCACGCCAGCTAATTTTTTGATTTGTTGTAGAGATGAGGTCTCGCTATGTTGCCCTGGCTGGTCTTGAATACCTGGATTCAAGCAGTCCTCCCGCCTCTACCTTCCATGTCCAAGCAGCTTTTAGAAAGAGCCAGCCCGATGCATACTTTCAACCCTGCCTGTCTAAGAGCCTCCTTGCCAGCCCTGGCTGAGATCAGGCTTTGCCAACTCAAAATGGGTGACCTTCATTTGAGCCCAGTGCCCGTTAGGGTGCTTTTGGCTTCCACTGTGAGGACGCTGTCTTTCTCTTACACAACCTGTCCGAAAGGTGACAGTTGCTCTGCTGGGTGATGTCAGGCCAGGTGGCATCAGGACCTGGCGCTGCTTCTCAGAAATCCTCTCGCCTCTTCCCTCGTGGTCCGGGGTGGTCCTGGCAGCGCCAAGTACCATGGCTTCACGTGGCAACATCAGGGCCTTCAGGGAAAAGGAGTGAATCCCTGCCCATGTCCCTTTTTGTGAGACAGGAAAACATTTCCAGAAGCTTCCAGCAGAGTTTCGTCGACATCTCACCAGCTAGGGTTGCATCACAAGCCCGTGCCAATGACACGAGACGTTGGCAATGACCGAGATAGACTTGTTAAGATCACAGTGTTGTTAAGTGAAATCTTCAAGCAGCCATATGTGTGTGTTATTTGCCATGGCAACAGGGTTGATTTTCTCAGAGTTGGGAGTTCTGGCGTTCTGTTCTGCAGGACCCAGCATGTGTGAGTGTAAATTAGAATGCAGATGCCTTCATCTGCCTTTTGGGTGTCCTCTGAAAAGCCTAATCTCCTCGGATATTTAATGCATAATAAAAATACAGCCAAATCTGTATTAGGTCTTTACAATGAAGAGAAAGTATGAAAATAAATCCTCGTGTAATCGCTAAATCTCATTTACCAGTCATTTAAACTTCCACCCCCCCCCCCGACAAAAATAAAATGAAATAACCAAAGGCTGAATTAGAAGACTCAATGAGCGGAGTTTGTGTTGCTGTTCTTTTTTTTGGTTCACCTGTAACAGAACGGCATGAGTGTGCTTAGGTGAGAAAGGTCGGGGTCTCAGAACGGGGGATAAGATAGAACTGGGGGAGCTTGTTTGGGGCATCAGGAACCCCTGGTGTGGCCTTGCGACTTGTTATTCCTTGAACTTGTTTTTAAAATTCTGAGGGAGATGCACTGAGAGCCACCTGGCATTGTTCCTGTTTCAACTGCCCCCGGGACAAAGTGACAGGGAGACCACGGGTGGGGTGGGGGTGGGGTGGAGCCAGAATTGAGGAGGGTCCCAGATCAGAGAGAATGTGAGACCTGCCCAGAGCCCAGGGAAATGCATCTTCATTTCATGTGTCTACACGTGACGATGATCTTAGTCTGCCCTCATGGTGTTTTTTTATTGTTTTTGTTTTGAGTCAGTGTCTCTGTCGCCCAGGCTGGAGTGCAGTGGCATGCTCCTGGCCACCGCAGCCTCGACCTGCTGAGCTCTGGTGGTCCTTCCACCTCAACCTTCCAAGTAGCTGGAACTACAGGCACACATCACCACACCCGGCTAATTTTTTGATTTATTGTAGAGATGAGGTCTCGCCATGTTGCCCAGGCTGGTCTCGAACCCATGGGCTCAGGCAGTCCTCTTGCCCCTGCCTCCCAAAGTGCTGGGATTACCAGGTGTGAGCCACCGTGCCCAGCAATTTTTGTTTTTTTCAAGTGTTTTCTTTTCCTTCAGTTTCTACTGTTTCAAATGAGAGATTAAAACTTGGCGAGTGTCTGGTTTCTAACACGGCCCTGCCTCTTCCTGTGAGCTCTGGTTTTCTGAGCTGTTCTGACCAGCCACGGTCTGCTGGCCAGGCGGGAGGGAGACTCGGCCAGCTCGGGGGCTCGCATCGGACACCTGCCTGTCCCCTCATCAGACTCTTGCCTGTCCCGCAGTAAGGTCCAGCCCACTGCCCTCCCCTGCTAACCTGCTTCCATCTGCACTTTTTCTTGCCTGGGTAAGAATTCCTGGGAGAATCTCTGTTCTTTCCTTTGAGGTTGATGTGATGTAATTTTTCCAAAGTCGACAGCGCCCTCTCCTGGCCTGTTCTGGAGAACAGCATTTTAAGTACCTGGAGTCAAAACTGGTTTTAGGGACCCCAAATTCTGTGGCATTTGCCCATTTTTTTTTTTTTGAGTTGGAGTCTCACTCTGTCATCCAGACTGGAGTGCAGTAGTCGCTCACGGCCACCGCTGCCTCGCCTGCTGGGCTCCGGCGATCCTTCCGCCTCAGCCTTCCAAGTAGCTGGAACTACAGGCGCACGCTACCATGCCCGGCTAATTTTTGATTTATTGTAGAGATGAGGGCTCGCCAAGTTGCCCAGGCGGGTCTCGAACCCGCGGGTTCAGGCAATCCACTCACCTCAGCCTCCCAAAGGCGTGGGATTATAGGCTGAGCCACTGAGCCCGGCTCGCATTTGCCCATTTTTAAAGCAGTTTGCCTGTGTCCTTACCTTGAGTTAAGGCATATATATTTCACGTGTTCCGGTGTTCTTCTTACTGATAGAAATATCCTTAGCCCGTAATTGGCACTCAAGGAAATGTTGAATGAATCAATCATTAATCATGGCGATGTCCATTTAATAGCAGATGACTCAGGTTATAGCTTGATAACTCTAAAGCTTTTAATAAGGCAACTTTTCCTGAGGGAGAAGCAATACTCTTTCAGCCACCTCATCTAATGGACTTTTTTTTAATCCTAACGAACACTTATTTATTGAGCACCACAGGGCATGCGGTCAGTTGGACGTTTTGGGGTTGTGAGCCTGGGAATAAGGTCTGTGGTGGCCACAGGAATCCACATGTAGGCGGGAATGTGGATGATGGGACACCCTGGGTCTGGGTCTGGGGGGCCAGGAAAGGGCTTGCATGGGAAGGGATGGCTCACCAGGGAGCCAGGTAAAGAGAGAGACAAAATATTCCAGCTAGAAGGACTCCATGGGCAGAGGCCACTAGAGAGAAAGCGTGGCTTGCAGCGCATGACATGGCCAGTTATGTGACCATAATTAGGGTAGGAGGGTGTGGGTGGCAGAGGGCTGAGGGTGAAGACAGAAAAGGAAGGCTGTCAAAGAGTTGAGACTTTGCTGGGCACAGTGACTGTACTTCCAGCTACTTTGGAGGCTGAGATGGGAGGATCACTTGAGGCCAAGAGTTTGAGGTCAAGAGTTTGAGGCCAGCCTGGGCAACGTAGTGAAACCTTATCTCTATAAATGAATAAATGACGAGTAGAAACTTCATCTAAAGAGCAGAAACCATGAAGGGTTTAGGTAGGCAGTGGTGATGGTCAGAAGTTTCTTCTTGGCGTGATCATGCTGGTGGTGTGGAGACTTGTAGAAGGCAGAAGTGAAACCAAGGAGGCCAGTTAGTTGCAGAGCTGTGGTCCCTTGGGAATGGGATATCCCAGAGCAGACATGGAGAGATACAGATGGTGTGGGAGATACTTAAGGGGTTGACAGAATCCAGAGATTGCTCTGGTGAGCAGAGGATGTGGGAGGGTTTAACACCGCACCCAGATGTCTGACTTGGAAAGCTGAGTAGCTGAAGATATTTATCACTGAATAAGAAATGAGGGGGCTGGGCATGGTGGCTCCTGCCTGTAATGCCAGCATTTTGGGAGTCTGAGACGGAAGAATTGCTTGAGCCTAGGAGTTCGAGGCTGCAGTGAGCTATGATCTTGCCATTGCACTCCAGCCCGGGCAAAATAGGGAGATCCTGTCTGTAAAAAAATAATTTAAAAACTAGGCAGGTGCAGTGGCAGTGGTTCGCACCTGTAATCCCAGCTACTTGAGAGGCTGAGGCGGGAGGATTCCTTGAGCCCAGGAGTTTGAGACTGCCATGAGCTATGATTGCACCACTGCACTCCAGCCTGAATGACGGAGCAAGCCTCTAAAAAAGGGAGTGTGGGCGAGAGGGGTAGGTTTGGTGGACGCTGTTTTGGCGTTGAGGCTTTCAGTTTGGTTTGTTGATGGGACACCCATGATGAGATATCCAGGACACAAATATTTAGGTAAGAAAATCAGGAAAAGAGACAACTAGGGAGGGCTGGTTAGGAGTTTCAGAGCCGATGCCTGGATCTATGGGAACCTGTAGGACCAAGGGAAAGCATCTGGGTGAGCAGAGGGCTTAGCACACTTTGAGGAACAGTCGCGTTTCAGGAAGGAGGGCGCAAGAAGCTTACCGAAAAAGTAGAGAAGAGAGAAAATCAGAAACGTGGATACCAGGATGGCCTGGCAGATGCATGTTTCAAAGGGAGGGAAGAACTGGGTGCAGTGGCTCATACCTGGAATTTTAGCACATTGGGAGGCCGAGGTGGGAGGACTGCTTGAGCCCAGGAATTCAAGACCAGCCTGGGCAACAAGGCCTCGTCTTTACAAAAATAAAAAAAAAACTAGCTGGGAGTGACGGCACATGCCTGTGGACCCAGCTACTTGGGAGGCCAAGGTGGAAGGATCACCTGAGCCCAGGAGGTTGAGGCTATAGTGAGTCATGATTGTGCCACACTGCACTCCAGCTTGGTGACAGAGTGAGACTCTGACTCAAAAAAATATTTAAAAAAAAAAGACGGAAGAAGAGAGGCATGATGAGTGCCGTGGGGATGTCAAGTGAAATGAGAGAGGACAAATAATCATTGACTGCAGGACTGCAAGACAGTCACTGAGGACTGTGGGGAGGTCATTGCAGCAGAATCAGAGGTCGGCAGCAAGAGTGAGAGTAGGCTACTCTGGAAGCTAGACTGAAGAGAAGTTGAGTGATAACTGGACAGAGGCTGGCATATGAGAGAAGGTCCACAGGAGTTATTGTGAGTCATGGGGTTTTTAAGATGGGGACTCTCATATCAGCTAGGGCCTGCTGTGTAACAAACATCCCCCATACTCTAAGATATTTTTATTCCTCTTGCACCTGTAAGTGGGCTGGCAAGCCGCTGGTCTAGACTGCCCTTGTGCGTGTCTGTGGGCGCGTGTCTGAGTCTTCCTGGGAGCAGTGGGCAAGCCTGGGCATAATTTTCTCGGGGAGACAGCCAAGGTACAGGCGTGAGTGAGAGTCCAAGTCAGTGCACTGCAATCGTCTGCTTACGTCACTTCTGTAGACATCGCATCGCCACGCTTCTTCTAGACGGAGAACCGGGAAGCCACTCGGCAAAGGGCAGTGTGAAGGACGTGTGTCTGGAACCACATAGGAACTGAGGGCCTCTGAAGGTTTGCCCGAAAATCAGCTTGAAGAGGCGGACTAATTGGAGAAAGGCATACAGATGTATTAACATGTATATGCGGGAGCCATCCGAATGAAGACCCAAAGATAACGGGAAGTTGTCCATCTTTATGCTTAGTGTGGACAGCCGTGCAGAAAGATGATTGGACAGAAAGGGTGGACTCTAGTGTGAGTGTTAACTGAGTGGGAAACCTAGCCAGGCCTGTCGGGGGCTGCACCTCCCTGGGTTGGGGACTTATGATCTATAGTCAAATCAGGTAGGTCGCATCATTTCTTTATGGCCAGTTTTTACACAGATAGGTGGACAGAATGTTGGAGTTATAATTTTAGATTCTGTGGCTGCTTTGGGGTGAAGGGGTTCTGGCTTCTAGTATCCACCTGGAGAAGAGAGATTCTGGTTTCTGTGGCTAGCCTTGGGGAAGGATGGACTGGAGAGACAGGAGAAGGTGAGAGAAAACCTTTTGCTTCTGAGGCCTGCATTTTGGGGTGTTGTTTTCTGAGTCATCACTGAGCTCTGACAGGGATGGGTCTGCAAGTGGGGAGGGGCTGGAGAGGGGAAGACCCAGATACCCAAGTGCTCCATGGAAGTGGGTGGGGAGTGACCCCCAGGACAGCAGAGGGAGGAGGAGAGTTGAGCTCACTGTGTCGCCCAGGTTGGAGTGCAGTGACATCATCACGGCTCCCCGCAGCCTCGATCTCCTGGGCACAGGCAATCCTTCTGCCTCAGCCTGCTGGGTAGCTGGGACTACAGGCTCACGCCACTACACGCGGGAACTTTTCTGGTTTTTGGATAGAGATGAAGTCTCGCTCTCTGCCCAGGCTAGTCTCGAATTCCTGGGCGAACTATCCTCCGGCTTCTGCCTCCTAAAGTGCCAGGATTACAGGCGTGAGCCACTGCACTCCCCCTGCTCCCGTATTTTCAGTGGGAGAGAAGGAGGAAGATGCTTGCGAATGCAGGGATGTTGGTGGGGGGATGGGGGGAAAGCTGAGGGGGTTTCCTTTTTGTGGTTTCTGTTCCTTCCGAGAAGTAGGACACGTCCTGGGAGAGGGGTTTTCTGAGAGGTAAGTGACGTGTGTCTGAAAAGTTTAAAATTTTCCACATGGGGCTTGAGGGAGAGTCAGCCAGGAAGCCCACTTGGGGCCCATGTAAGCCACCACACCCAGCCTCCCCCTTCTTTAAAATAAGCTTTCCTGCTGGGTGTGATGGCTCATGCATGTAATCCCAGCACTTTGGGAGGCTGAGGTGGGAGGATCACTTGAGGCCAAGAGTTCCAGTCTAGCCTGGGCAGCACAAGCCCCCAGGCTTGAAAAATGATTTTAAAAAACCAAAAAACCTTTGATTTTAGAGTAGTTTAGACTTATAGAAAAATGGCAAAGATTATGCAGAGAATTCCCAGATACCTCACACCCAGTGTCCCCTGCTGTTAAGATCATACGTTTGTCTGAGACCTTTGACACAACCCATGGACCCATGATGACACATTATTATTAGTGAAAGTCCACTCAGATGCCCCAAATGTCCTCCTTCTGTCCCAGGATCCTGGCCAGGATTCCACATTGCATCCAGTCGTCATGTCTCCTTGGGGTCCTCTGGGCTGGGATGGCTTCTCAGACATCCCTTGTTTTGGATGGCCTGGTCCGTGTGAGGAGGACTGGCATATTGTAGAGTGTCCTTCCATTTGGACGTGTGTGACGTGTTCCTCACGATTGGACTGGAGTTAGGAGTTTTTGAAGGAGGACCACCATGTGACCGGCTGTTGTTATCTCGTCACATCAGGGTGCACGCTACCGACATGACTCATTCCTGAGGACCCTGGTCTTGGTCACCGGGTGGAGGTCATGTCAGTCAGGCGTCTCCACTGTGAGGTTCTCTCCCCCCACTTTCCATAGTGTACTGTGGGGGGTGGGGGGAAACCGGTTTGCACAAAGTGGAGGGAGCTAGCTTCCGCCTCCTCTGGGGTGGAGTGCCTGATTACAGTTTGGAATCTCTCTTCCAGGACAGCGGCCTATTCTGCTGGGCACTTTTTCTCCACGTCATCTCCTGCGATTTTCACAGCTGTGAGGTTGACATTGTCCCCCATTTTACAGAGGTGGAACCATTGACTCACCTCCCGAGATCACCCAGACCTTGAGTGGCCAGCCTGGGACTTGAGCCTGGGTGTTCCCAGAGACAGAGCTCTCTGGTACTAAGCTCTTTGTCTACCCTGGGTCCCACGGAAGGGATTTTATCCAAATTCACTTACTCCCTGAGCCACTCGTGCCCATCTCTTAGGCAGGGTAAGGTTCACTGGGTGGCGTGAGGTGTTTTTGGGGTCTCTATGGTGAGTCTACCCTTTAAAAGGGCTCTCTGGGGACTTCAGGAACCAAGTCCTATTCCAGGATGTCTAGGTTGGAAAAGGCTCAAACTAGATTCCAGTAGGGTGTGTGTTTGGGTCCCCTTGTGCAAGGAAGGCTGTGTGTGTGTATGCATATACATACACACATATACATGAACACATATTTACACAAGTATGGGGTGCCAAAAAATGTATACACATTTTAAGAGATATTATTTGTGTATTACTTTTAACTCACTGTCGTCAGAAGTGTCTGGACACCAATGGTAACCACTTTGAGCGCCTCTTGTAGTTGCAGAAGTCAAAGTGATTTGTATTCGTTGTCTGTTATTGGCATATATTGAGTAGGACAATTTTAATAGTTTTTCCTTTTTGTAAAATGTAAACATTTTCTCAGCACCCTCTGTACATCTGTATATGTACATACATACATATGAATATACACATACCATATACATACATACCCACATATACACACGTACATATATACACACATACACATACCATGTACTCATACACAAATGTACATATATTTGCACATGTACATATGCTCATACATATGTATATGCACATATGCCATATACATATATACACATATACTCACATATGCACACACATGTACACATATATACACATACACACATATAGATACATGCACATGTACATATAGACACATACCACATGCATGTATATACATACACATATACTCATATGCACACACATACATATATACACATGCATATACACATATCATACACACATATACATGTGTACGCGTCTACACACATTCACATGCCATATACATATATACTCATACACATATACTCATATATGCACACACATTTACATATATGTATGTACATGCATATACATATATCTGTGTATGCACATACACACATACACATGTGTGTATGCACACACACACAAGAAAAGAAAAGCTTTCTTTGGGTTGCTTGTCATGTTTTTTAAGAAGAAATGTTAACACTTGGACATTCTTCGAAGCGTTTTCCCTCTTGATTTCCACCAAATGAAGCCGTGATAAGGGTGCAGTGCTGCGCGATATGGGTGTGATTTAGCGGGCTGCATGCAATTTCTGACCTCAGCATCACACCAGAGTGGATCTGTGTAACAGGCAGTCTGCTCTGAACATTTGCAGTTCCTCCCCTCACCCTGTTTGGAGTGTTGGGGTTGTGTCAGGACAAAGGAAATCTTGCTGAAGGTTGCCACAGATGCGCGAGTTCACAGTTTTAAAGAAACGGCTCTAAATGAATTTCGACTGGGCTTCACCGTGACTCTGGCCCAGTCTAGCTGACAGGTGCCACCAAGCATTTAACTGGACGGTCAACCCAACTGAGATCAAAGAACCTCTCACTCTGCCCAGGTGAGAGCAAGTCCGTGGCTCTGGGGACCTGACAGCTCATCCTTGTCCCCTCCCCTCACACAGTAAAGGGCCATGGGTGAGTCACAAAAGCCTCAGTGACTGCTGCAGCCTGTGAATCACGTGGCCAGGGTCTCACTGCTGCCTGCCTATTAACGTCCTGGCACTATCATATTCGTCAGGGTCTCTCTCCCAAATGGTTCACTTTTCACATTTTAGGCAAACTCAGAAGATGGGCAGAGGTCAGTGGTGAGCCAACAGCCATCCTGTTTAGGAGAGGTTTTTTTTTTTAATTCATTTTCATTTGTAGAGACAAGGTCTCGCTATGTTGCCCAGACTGGTCTCAAACTCCTGGCCTTGAATGACCCTCCTACTTACGCCTCCCAAAGTACTGGGATTACCAGCAGGTGCCACTGCACCCGGCCTCTTAGGACGATTCACACCCTAGTGTTTGTTCTTAACTTGGAAGTTGATGAAAAGCTCACCTGCAGGATTTCATATGGGGTGGGGGGGGTGGGTGGGTAGGCAGAGGCCTGACATGGCCGTGTGTCCCTCAAAGGAGGACACACGGCCACTCCAGCCTGGACAGTGGCAATCCTCAGAGTGTGGTCAGGGAGACAGAAGCCGCTCGGCATATCAGGGAGATTGCACGACACTGGAAGGGCTGGGGGAGCCAAGGCCAAGGGCGCCCTCCCCTCTCTGGTGGAAAGCTCAGCTACATGGCAGGGCAGCAGGGGGTTCTGGAACCTACTGCCGTCTCCAGCTCTCTCAGCATCCTCAGTCTGCAGGCACAGTGGGCGAATCTAGGGAGCGCCCCGGGTCTCGGGCTGCCTGACCTCCTTAGGATAATGGCCTGGTCTCCTCCGCCATGTCCCAAGTCTCATACAGTGCCACCTATGGGCAGCCTCAGCCCAAATCAGGCGGCAGTGGGGATTCTGGGCCATGGTCTGGCCTCTCCACCTGGCTCCTGCGGGCAGGAGGTGATGCTGAGGACACTTCCCTGTCCATAAGGTCCCCTCAGCCCTGTCAGTAGGGGTTGAAAGGACAAGGCTGAGAGGAATAAGTGGGGATGTCTGAGAGCTGGATCCTTGGTGTGTAAGAATGGACACTGGGGTTGGGCTCGGTGGCTCATGCCCATAATCCCAATACAGTGCTTTGAGAGGCTGAGGCAGGAGGCTCTACTTGAAGCCAGGAGTTCAAGACCAGCCTGAGAAACATAGCAAGACTCTATCACTATTTAAAAAAATCAAAAAATTAGCTGGGTATGGTGGTGCACGCCTGTAGTCCCAGCTACCTGGGAGGCTAGGGCAGGAGGATCACTTAAATCCAGGAGTCAGACACCAGCCTGGACCACATAGCAAGACCCTGTCTCTACAAAAAATTTTTTTAAATTAGGTGACTGTGGTAGTGTGCGCCTACAGTCCCAGTTACCTGGGAGGCTGAGGCAGGAGGATTGCTTGAGGCCAGGAGTTAGACATCAACCTGGACAACATAGCAAGGCCCCGTCTCTACAAAAAAATAAAAAAAATTAGCTGGCTGTTGTGGTACACACCTGTAGTCCCAGCTATCTGTGAGGCTGAGGCAGGAGGATCCCTTGAGACCAAGAGTTAGACACCAGCCTGGGCAACATAGCAAGACCCCATCTCTACCAAAAAATTTTAAAAAGCTGGCTGTGGTGGTGCATGCCTGTAGTCCCAGCTACCTGGAAGGCTGAGGTGGGAGGATCCCTTGAGCCCAGGAGTTTGAGGCTGCAGTGAGCTATGATCATGCCACTGCACTCAGCGTGGGTGACAGAACAAGACCCCAAGTCTATTACAAAAAAAAAAAGTAGAATGGGGACTGGATACTCAGCACCTTCACCGGGCTCAGAGATAGGGACTTCTGCAGACTGCTTACCTCCCCAGGGGCCTGTTGGCACTCACCAGCAAGCCGGTGGTGATGGTCATGAAGGAGCAAGTGCAGGCATGGAGGACAGGGAGAGAGGAAGCTTTTCCTACCTGGCTTGGTCGGTCATGGAAGAGGGGCAGTCTGAGGGCAGCGGTCCTTTACCGGGATGACTGCTCCCCGAGTGGCGATTTGGTAGTGTCCGGACACAGTTTTGGTTGTCACAACCTGGGTGGGAGTGAGGGTTTAGTTGCTTCTGGTGCCCAGAGGGTAGAGGGCCCTGCTGAACACCCTGCTATGGGCAGGACAGCTCCCACCGGGAGCCATCCGGTCCCCCTGCCATGGTGGTGAGATTGGGACCGGCCACAGGGGACTGAAGCGGGGCGGGGTGGGGCGTATTCACATGAGGACTCGAGACCTGCAGGCTGGAGCTGGCATTGGAGGCGGGGACAGTTGACCCGAGAGCTGCCTTCTCACACTCCACGTGGACTGTCCACGTGAATCCTGTAAATTCGCTTCTTGCACGATGTTCTCTGTGTCCACCTTTAGCTGAGAGGGTCTCACCGTGGACCTCCCTTGGGGATGAATAGAAGCTCAGATCCTTTTTGGAGGTGCCAGGCGGGAAAGGAGAGAAGTCTAGATTCTCAAAAGAATATTCTTACCTGCTCACAGCTGAGGGTCTGGGCTGCAACGCTCCTGGAGGGTGTGAGAGAGAGAAGAGAGACACACAGACTCGTGCTCCTGGGTGGTGACGGGCGTGCCTGCGAGAGCTGACGATCCCCTACTGCTGTGATGATGGCTTTTTCCTCCAGATGCTCCCAGCCCTGGGAAGCGCATCTGAAGTTCATTTGCAGCCCCGCATCTGTCTGCGCTGGCAGCTTTTGCTGGGAGCTGCCGCGTCCTGCCCGCCCTCCCGGGCGTCCCTCCTCCACCGTGTGATGGGACAGCTCTGGCCTTGAGCCGACTGCAGGAGGGGACCCAAGTGAGCCGGGAACAGCGTCGCCCTGATCAGGACAGCTTCCCGTGCCCTCCTCCGTTTCCGGGGCTCCTGGAGGATTCCGTCTTGGGGACCCAGAGGAAACAGAGCGGCCGGCTGGCCCCGGGATGACGCGGCGGTTCTCCCTCTCTCTGGAAAGGCCTGGCCGGAGGAGGCACTTTGCCTGGGAGTGCCGGGCTGTTCACGTGTGCGCTTCTTGTTCCAGGGCACGCCATCATCACCAACTACTTGTTGAACTATTTCCCCGGTCTTGACCTTGAGAGGAGGAACGCGTTCGGGTTCACGGCCCTGATGAAAGCCGCCATGCAGGGCCGAACAGACTGCATCCGAGCCCTGATGCTGGCAGGTATGTCCTCCTGTCCCGTGCAGCCCCCAGGGTTCCCGGGATGCCAAAGCTGCTCCCCTCCCCCTCTTTTATTGAGTCAGAGTCTCACTCTGTTGTCCTTGCTGGGGTGCAGTGGCACCATCACAGCTCGATGCAGCCTCCGTCTCCTGGTCTCAGGTGGTTTTCCAAGCAGTTGGGACTGTAGGCACACGCCCTCATGCCTGGCTAATTTTTTTGAATTTTTTTGTAGAGATGAGGTCTCACTATGTTGCCCAGGCTATTCTGGAACTCCTGGGCTCAAGTAACCCTCCCACCTTGACCTCCTAAACTGCTGATATCCTAAAGGCATGAGCCACTGCGCCCAGGAAAGCTGCTTCTTTAAAGAATACGTTTTGAGAGGAGTCATTCCCTTAGAAGCAAAGTCTAGTAGTTGCAACAAAAGATAGTTTCTTTGCTGAGGTCATCACTGGAATAAAAAAAAAAAAAGAGCCCAAAGCAAACACTTTGAGGGGCTCAGAGGCAGATCACAGCACTGGTTCCCTGCAGGACACACTTTGGTCCCTGCTGAGCTTGGGATGGGGTGGCACCTCCCTCTTCCCTTAGCTTCCTCTCGCCCACCCATCCTGCTCCCCAAACCCTGTCCTGTCTGTTCCTCTTCAGAATTGGGTGTCTTGGGTGGAAACAGCATGAGCATGCTATTGAAGGTGGGCACAGGGACTGTGGGAACGCCACTCCTTCCTGCTCGCTGGTGGGTGGCGTAGGGTGGCGTTGCGTGGTGGCGTGGTGTGGTGTGGCAATTTCTTTTTTCTGTGATGTGTCATAGAATAGAAGGTTCTCAGGCCCTAGCCCTGATCACCCCCTCCCTTTGTCTTGTGCAGCCTCTTGGAGAAAGCCTTTCGTGTTCCCATCTGTGAAATGGGAATAATGACCTCTTTCTCTCCCACCTCCCTGAGAATGAAGTGATAATATTTTGGTAAACTCTCATGGTCTACATAGATGTCGTGAATGACCAAGCTAAATCCCACATAACTAGTCGAATCACTAGATGGAATCAGTGATCATCTTCAGGACCGCCTCATCAGATTATTTTGAGAATTCAGAGAGAAAAACGCGTCAAGCGTGTGTGGTGTCGGATCGCGTTAGCAGCTCGCGTCTCAGTCAGGGTGCGATGCTGCCGCTGCCATGATTTGATTCTGTTTTTTAAATTTATCATTGTTTTTGTGCTTGGCCCTGGGTCCAACCATTTCCACTTGGTGCTCCGAGCTCCTGAAGAGGTGGCCTCTCCCCTCTGTCTTAGTCATTCTGCTGCTATAACAAAATGCCTCAGACGGGGTCACTTACGAACCTTAGAAATGTATTGCTCACGGTTTGGGAGGCTGGGGAGTCCAAGATCAAGGTGCTGACAGGTTTGATGTCCGGTGAGGGTCTGATCCCCCCAAACCTCATGCTGATATGTGGTCCCCAGTACTGGAGGCAGGGCCCAAGTCAAGGTGCTTGAGCCGTGGGGTGGATCCTCATGACTGACTTTGTGCCGATCTGGTGGTAATAAGTGAGTTCTTGCTCTCTTATCTCACACGAGAGAGAACTGATTGTTTAAGGGAGCCAGGCACCCTCTTCCTCTCTCTCTTCTGCTTTCACCATGTGACACGTCTGCTCCCTCTCTGCCTTTCACCATGGTTGTGAGCTTCCTGAGGCCTCACTAGAGCAGATGCCAGAGCCATGCAGAGCCATGAGTCAGATAAGCCTCTCTTCTTTACTAATTACCCAGCCTCAGGTCCTTTCTTCCCTTCCCCCACCCCCCGCATCTGTCTCTCTCTCTCTCTCTCTCTCTCTGTCTGAATCCCACTCTATCACCCAAACTGGAGTACAGTGGCACGATCATAGCTCACTGCAGCCTTGACTCCCAGACTCAGGAGATCCTTCAGCCTCAGCCTCTAGAATAGCTGAGATTATGCCTGGCTAAATATATATATATATATTTTTGAGTTGGAGTCTCACGCCATCACCCAGGCGGGAGTGCAGTGGCACACCCTAGCATCAATCTGCTGGGCACCAGTGATCCTTCTGCTTCAGCCTTCCAAGTAGCCGGAACTACAGGCACGCACTACCTGAGACTAATTTTTTGATTTTACTGTAGAGATGAAGTCTCACCAAGTTGCTTGGGCTGGCCTCGAACCCATGGGCTCAGGCAATCCACTTGCCTCGGTCTCCCAAAGTCCTGGGATTACAGGCTGAGCCACCGAGCCCGACCCTGGCTAATCTTTTAACTTTTTGTAGAGACAAGGTCTTGCTATGTTGTCCAGGCTGATCTTGAACTCCTGGGCTTGAGTGATTGTCCCATCTAGTTCTCCAAAAGTGTTAGGATTATAAGCGTGAGCCCAGCCAGTCTCAGGTATTTCTTTTTCTTCTTCTTTTTTTAACCTTTGTCTTTCTTTTCTTTCTTTATTTGCGTAGGAGTCTCATTCTGTCACCCAGGTTGAAATGCAGTGGCATGCTCACAGCTACTGCAGCCTCAACTTGCTTGGGCTTAGGGGAGCCTTCCACCTCAGCCTCCCAAGTAGCTGGAGCTACAGGTGTGTGCCACCATGCCCAGCTACTTTTTAAAAAAAATTTATTGTACAGACAAGGTCTTGCCAAGTTGCCCAGGCTGGTCTTGAACCCCTGGACTCAGGCAATCTTCTTGCATCTGCCTCCCAAAATGCTGCTGGGATTACAGGCATGAGTCACTGCATCTGGCCTTTTTTTTGGAGTTGGAGTCTCATTCTGTCACTCTGGCCTTTTTTTGGAGTTGCAGTTAGAGTCTCACTCTGTCATGCCGTAGCATAATCATGGCTACTGCAGCCTTGACCTGCTGGGCTCAGGGGATCCTTCCACCTCAGCCTCCCAAGTATCTGGAACTACAGGTGTGTGCTACCATATCCTGCTAATTTTTTTTGATTTTTTGTAGAGATGGGGTCTTGCCATGTTACCCAGACTGGTCATGAACTTGTGGGCTCAGGCAATTCTCTCGTCCTAGCCTCCCAAAGTGCTGGATTATGGATTACAGGCATGAGCCAATGTACCTGGCCAGGCATTTCTTTACAGCAATGCAAAATGGACTAATACAAGACTCATTCCTTCTTGCTGTTTCGATGCTCACATGGTGGGGAGGGTACAGGAGAGTTCCTTGAGCCTCTTTTATAAGGGTACTAATTTCATTCATGAGGGCAGAACTCGCATGACCTAATGGCCTCCTAAGACCTCACATCTGAATACCATCCCAGTGGGTATAAAGTTTATTTTCTTTCTTTCTTTCTTTTTTTTTTTTTTTTGAGTTAGGATCTCACTCTGTTGTCCGGGCTTGAGTGCAGTGGCACGACTGTGGCTCACTGCAGCCTCCACTTCCTGGACTAAGGGGGTCATCGCATCTCAGCCTCCCCAGTAAGTGGGACTACAGCTGACACGTCCATGCCCAGCTAATTTATTTATTTATTTATTTAATTTTTGTAGAGATAGGGTCTCGCTGTGTTGCCTGGATTGGTCTCGAACTCCTGGGCTCAAGTGATCCTTTCATCTCAGCATCTCAAAGCGGTGGGATTAGGCGTGAGCCACTGCTCCCATATGGAATTTGGGGGACACCAACACTCAGACCGCAGTGGCTTGCCATCTTGGTTATCCTAAGGATGACACTGGAGTCCTTCTGGCATCAGTCCTTCCCTTAATGTCCCTTTTCTGCTACGGGACCCCAGTCAGGCGCTGACATTTTGTTGTCACATGCCCCCAGTCTCCTCTGGCCTTTGAAGCGTCTCCACCGTCACCTGTTGTCCATGACTGGTCCATGCTATGTCCCCCGACCTGAGCCCGTTTGTTGTTTTTTTTGGGGTTGGTCTGGGCTTACAGGATTCACAACTTTGGAGTTTTTTTTTCTCCTGCTTTAACCTGGGTGTCTTAGGGGATGCTGTGAGCAAAGTAAATTTGGCGAATGAGGACAGAGTCTTCGAACATGGAAACTTTCTTGGAAGTAAAAAGACGGTCATTACAATGAATCCCACTGATTGTATTTTTAATTCAGTGACAATTTCATTTTTTTAAAAAATGAGATATCTGTTTCAATCGAGTTTAGTCCTGCCTGTCCTTGTCAGTGAGCAATGGCTCCCCTAATTAATGGTGATTATGGGATGCTTTTGTGTTCGGTGGAAGCTCCATCCACTTTTACCACTTCTGAATCTAGTTATAATTGAATGTAGATCTTTAGTAATGTACTTTTTCAACCGAACACTTATGGTGCCAATCATATCAGTGCATTTTCCCAGGTGAATTAATTTGAACTACAGAAATCTGTTTTTTAGGTCAGTTGCCTTCTAATCACTCTAGAAATGCACAGGGCTCTGTTTCACTGTCTACTTTCTTCCTTGAGTTAGAGATTTCCGGCACTTGCTACAGCTCTATGGGATTCCAGCAATACCTTTTGCATCTCTTGGAATGATGAGCCTGCTTGTTCCCCACCCCTTCCATTATTTGGGTACAAATTCCACATTGGATTTTATCTACTCTTCCTTCCGCATTCCTGACTTTGTGAGTCCCTTCCCATCAAAGTCTAGAATAATCAACATGCAGGAAGGCCGGTGTCTGTTATGTCCTCTTGTGTGTCCCTCCCTGCACTGAATGTGGTGCAGAACAGAGAGGTCAACACAGACAACTTAGAGGCCAGGACCCCGATTTCTAATCCAACTCTACTTCTCTACACGTGGGGCCAACCACTTACCTCTCTGGGTGTCAGTTTCCTCTTCTATAGAATGAGGCTAATGATAGTACCTGGCGTAGGAAGGGTGATGGGGATTGAGCAAGTTCACATGACAGCCCTCGACGGGTGCGTGGCTTGGAGGAAGCACCAGTAAATGCTGGCTGTGATTACTGTTTTTTTGTTTTTTTGACAACGAATTCTTTTATTTGCAACATGAGAGCCACACAGGTACAGAGAGGTGGGATGCTATTTTCTAAGCTGACATCCTTGAGAGGAGTAACAACACAAATGCTTCGTTGTTCAGTGACTGAAGCACAGCAGTTCCTGAAAGAAAAATATGATTCTCTATAAAAGACTTGAAGGTGACTGGGAGAGGACAAGTAGATAGAAACCATGTCAGGCACTCGGCTTCCCTAACCAAGCTCAACATAAACACCTACAGGTCCTTGGAACTGAAACAACCGAATGCACATTAGAGAGTTAAGGCTTGATCTGCCTTTTACTCATCTTCAGTGTCAACAAGACATACAGATTCTTTTCAGGAAAGCATTTCTACCTTTTGTGTATGCAACAGGGCTGATGATGGCAGACATTGAAGGCCATGTTATTTATCCCATCAGTTCTTCTTGACTACCTTAATGCCTCCTACCCACCCATCCTGGTAAGACAGAATATCTAACTCCAGACTATTTCCAGTCCTCCCTGCAAGGAAACACTGTACATAATTGATGGCACTGCTTTTTCATGATGTCTTAGGAGTTCCAGGGTCATGGCAAATGTGTAACTAGTCATCCACAGTGATGTGTCGGAAAAGGTAGGCCATGGACTCTCCATTGTGGATTCTCCAAATTTTTTCTGAAAGAATTAAACTGATATCCACAGTCTTTATCTTGGGACACTGCAGCTTCTGTACCTCATGCGGGACAGTATTCGTCACCACCACCTCATCAATGGAGGACTCCTCCATCAGACGGAGGGCTTCTGCAGACAGGATGCCATGGGTGGCCATGACAGAGATCTTGTAAGCACCTCTTTCCTTCAGGATCTCCGTGGCAGCAACAAAACTCTCCACATCGTCAATAATGTCATCCACCATGATCGCGATGCGGCCTCCAACATCTCCGACTACAGTTATCGGTGGCTTCTCTTTGGCCATCATCGATGGCAACTCTAGGCCTGGGTGCACAGTGGCGTTTTTGACCATAGGGGGAGAATGTCGCCCATCATCCATGTCTAGTTCCGTGCACTGAGCTTCCCCGTGGATGACAGCAAACCCAAACACAGTGTCTCAGCATAGGACTGGGCCCTCTGCAGCATCAGGAGACTTAGCTACAATGACAGCAGTTCTGTAATTTGGAATTTCATCCTGGATATACTGAAGCAGGAAAGGTGAGGCTCTAAGGTTGTCCACGGGAAAGCTGAAAAGCCTTGTATTTCCTTTTGATAAAGATCCATAGTGATAATGTGAGTTAAACCTGCTTTTGCCAGCATGGATGCTAAAAGTTTGCACACAATGGAACCCCTCTTCTTCATCTTGCTCTGCTTGCTGTAGGGGAAATAAGGGATGACTCCAATAATATTCCTGGCACAGGCAGTCTTCAGTGCATAAGCCATGATCAGTAGTAACTCCATCACAGCTGTATTCACATCTCTGAGTATTGTCTGTATAATGAGAATATCTTGGCCACGAACAGATTCTTTTATTTCAACTCCTGTTTCTCCACTGGTCTCTTGGTATACAATAGACTTCCCCAGTTAAGCACCAAGATGCTCGGTGATGCGCTTGGCCAGCTCCGTTCAGGCAGCCGTGGAGTTGGCCGAGAAGACTCAGTAGCCAGTGCGAGCCGCGTTCGTGGCTACTTAAAATGTTTTTTGAGTTGGAGTCTCACTCTGTCTCCCAGACTGGAGTGTAGTGGCACGTTCACGGCCACTGCAGCCTCGACCTGCTGGGCCCAGGCGATCCTTCTGCCTCAGCCTTTCAAGCAGCTGGAGCTACAGGCATGCACCACCATGCCCGGCTAATTTTTTTTTTTTTTTTATTGTAGAGATGAGGTCTCGTCAAGTTGGCCGGCTGGTTTCAAACCCGTGGGGTCAGGTAATCCTCTCACCTTGACCTCCCAAAGTGCTAGGATTATAGGTGTGAGCCACCACACCTAGCCCTACTTAAACTTCCCTCCTTCCTTCCTTTCCTTTCCTTTCTTTCTTGTCAGAGTCTCACTCTGTCACCCAGACTGGAGTGCAGTGGCACGTTCACAGTCACCAACTGCAGCCTCAATGTGCTGGGCTTAGATGATCCTTCCGCCTTAGCCTTCTAAGTAACTGGAACTATAGGCATGTGCCACCACGCCTGCCTAAAAACTTTCTTAAGGGGGGTAATAAGCAGGTAACTCAGGGGTTTCTTAATCTCAGCACTGGTGACATTCAGGACCAGATAATTCTTTCTTGGAGGAGGCCATCCTTTGGACTGTAGGATTTTAGCAGCATCCCTGGCCTCTACTCCCAAGGTGACAGTAGCACCTCCCATATGACAGCGAAAGGTATTGGTAGACGTTGCTTAACGTCTCAAGGGCAGGGGTGGGGGTTGCTTCCCCTTGAGAACCAATGTTGTAACTAATTTAATGGGAAAAGATGGAAAAGGTGAGAGGAGACTCTTTCCCCCTTCTCATTATTCTTTCTTTCCAGCGTGCTCCATAGTCCTGCCTCAAATAAAAAGGGGACACATTTTGCAGTGGCTTTTGAGCTGCCCTCTTGGGCTTTAACTGTAGTGTTTAACTTCTAGAATATTTTCATTTTCTACTATTACCACTAAGTTAGCTGAAAGAAAAGTGGGTTTCATTTTCCTCTTATAGTAGATGTGTATGTTTTATTTTATTTTGTAAAATAAGTTTTTGTAGAGATGAGGTCCCACTATATTGTCTGGGCTGGTCTCGAACTCTTGGGCTCAAGCAGTCCTCTGGCCTCAGCCTCCCAAAATGCTGGGATTACAGGCATGAGCCACTGCACCTGGCCAAATGTGTATGTTTTAAAAGAAGCAAATATGTGTTGAGTGGCTTCCCTGGGATTGGGTGGATAGCAATTAGGATGCTTGTTGATTTATTTTTTAAATTTGCGCAAATACTTTAAATTTAAATATATCCAAATATTAAGAAAAACACTAATGGCCTGAACATTTCTTTTAGATTGACACTTCAGCCTAAAGTGCATTTTGTACAGCTGAGGGTGTTAACTCACTAGCTAATTGCAGAATGCTCATTCTGTGATAATTTTACATGTAAAAGGCACACACATTACTACATGTTAATGGTAAAATAGGTGTATATCATACTAAATTTTTTCAGGTCTAGTACTTTGCTGAACCTGAGTGTTTTGCTTACCTGAGTTTAATTTTTGAGTTAAAATTTCATTCTATTCAATAGGAATCTTTATTTTTTTTGTAAGAAATGATGAATTATGGAATAGAATATCTCCTTAAACTGTTAGATTTTCCTATACTTTGTAACACACAAACACATATCAGCTCTTATCTGCTTTGTCAAGGAGAAGAAAATGTTAGAATGATCAGAACTTTGGATTTTAATAAAAGTATAAGCAGGTTCTGAGCAGCAGATTGATTGGGTCTTTGGGCTTCTTAAGGAATAATGTTGTCTCTGCTGATAAAATCACATGAGAGGCTGTGGGACTCTGTTAGTTCAATGAAATATGAATGCCCTCAAGTGACAGGTCTGTTTAAATAAGTGGCTCTGGGAAGCATAGAGGGAATGCAATTTTTCCGGAAGAACTCACAGAAGTTGGCAGGCTCCAGACTTGTGTAAGGTAGCTCACTTTCATCCCTGAAGTATGGTGTCAGCGCCTCTGCCTTTGAGAAGCCGGGACAGTGATGATAAAAAGGCGGGTGAGAAACAGAGAGCAGGGACAGTCTCACTGTTGGTCTGCTGGTCTTTTTCCCATTGTAGGCAGGCCATGTGTGTTTGCTTCTGGAGATCCTGATGGTTTCTGTCTACACAGAGGTTTCTTACTGTTTATAAGGAAACCCTGAATTTCCTGTGAGCTGAGACTTTGCCATGTGGAATTGTTTCGAGGTATAAGCCAGAGAAAGGACTGAAAGTCAGTTATTCCATATCCCCTTAAAAGCAAACCTTGAGACCAGGACTTGGAGTCAAGTAGTTTTTCTGGAAGCTGACCCCAGGAAGTGGAGTGAGGGGGATAAGAGTGAGATTGGGAAGGGATGGAGCCGATATGTGTGCACCAATGAGTGAGTGATGCTGCAGACAGCTGGCACTCAACCTCCTGGACCCTCTGACGTGAGTATAAGACATCACAGAGATGCCCTCGTAAAGGACAAGGAAACTGGGACTTGGTCCTCCAGCTCCAGCCCCTTGTGGGGGAGAGGTGTGTGGTTCCCACCTGTCACAGCTCGGGGTGTCTTGCATCACTGCTTTCCTGTGACCCTGCCTCTAGGTCTGGTCCACAGGAGTCCCCTGCGACCCACAAAGGCCTTCAGACAGGAAGGAGACTGAGCTAGCTTTGTGGGTGGGATGTTCGGGCTTCTTGCTCCGCCCACTTCTTTCCCCGATGGCCCCAGGGGCCTGGCCATGACTCCCAGGGAAAGCATTGCAGAGAATGAATGAGGGAAAGTAAACATGTTCTTTTTAGCTACTATTTGGAATACTTTCTGCTGACCAGGATTTCTAAGAGAAATCCTGACCAGACAGTGTCTTAAGGAAAATAGGCAGCTGGGCGGGATGGTTCACACTTCAATCCTAACACTTTGGGAGGCCAAGGCAGAAGGATTGCCTAAGGTCAAGAGTTTAACACCAACCCAGGCAAAATAGACCCTGCTCTACAAAAAAATAAAATAAAATTAGCTGGGCATGGTGACGCGTGCCTGTAGTCCCAGCTACAGACTCAGAAGGATTGCCTGAGCCCAGAAGGTTGAGGCTGCAGTGAGCTCTGAGACTCTGTCTCTAAAAAAGAAAAAGAAAAAAGAAAAAGAAAACAGACATCTATATTTCTCAGGTGGAAAAGTCTAGAGACTGACAGTCACCCCCCCCAGAGCCAACCTCAGACTCTATGAAGACAGAGCAACCCAGGTTGTTTCCTGCTGTGCATGCTTCCTGAGCTTGTTGACTTGTCACTTCTTGATTCCACCTATGAGAGTTACCAGGCCCGTGTTTCAGACATTAAACAGTAGCCTCAAGCATATCGGTCCCTTCCCTTTTGTCAGGAGGCAAACACCTCTTTAGGGCGCAGAGGCCAACATTGGGTCACTTGGCGACTCTTAGCTGTAAGGGAGGATGGGAAAATGAGAGACAGGATTGCAGTCAATAGTGATTCTCAACTGGGGGTAATATTTACCCTAGGGACATTGGGCCATGTCTGGAGACATTTGTGGTTGCCAGAACCGGTGGAGTCCTGTTGGTGTCTAAAGGGTAGGGACCGGAGGTGTGGGTAAAAGTCCCACAGTGCACAGGACAGACCCTGCAACAAAGTTAGCTGGCCCAAAGTGTCAGCAGTGCCAGGGCTCAGAAACCCAGGGTTCGACGGATCATGATGCCTTGCCCGGCACTGAGGATGCTGCTGCCTTGAATCCAACGGAGCACTTGGTGTAGACAGCTCGTGGCACTTAACAAGGCTGCAAAGGGACCCATTGGAAGGAGCCCAGCTCTTGCCTACGTATCTGAGTCCTGGATAAAACAGTGCTGGGTGGGAGGTGAGGATGCTGGGGGTCTCCTGGGTAGAAGATGGCTACACCGGCATTACTCAAGTTTTCCAAATTCTCTGGAAGGTATTTGTGTAAGGTGTTCATCATTGGTACATGTCTTTCATGATTTAATTACTGTGTTCAGGCCATTACGGTTCCCTTGACTAGTAGTTTCCTAAGGGAGCGGGTCCCTAATTTATAGCATGGCTCAGATGTTGGGTCTGAGTGGCCTTTGTTCTGTGGAGAGTTTGTATTTTCTGAGATCATTTGGAAAAGGCAGGAAAACAGCAGGACGAAGAGTGTGGGACCGGCGTGTCCTCCAGCTCTCCATCAGCACTTGAAGAATGTCTCTTTCGAGCTCTGTTCATTAAGATTTTAATTTTGCAGTTTGTTCCTTTTTTAAGTGACGCGCAATTAATTACGCTTTAATGTGTCATCTATTTTTTGCTGTGACATTTTTACTGCCCCCCTTTTCATTTCAGTCAGTTTATAAATTGTACTCGGGGCTAATGAGTTCCATCCTGATCTCCACTTCCAAATAATTACCACTCTTCTACTACGGCTATTTTTTAATGTGTCATGGAATTAAGGCTGTCCCTGGGCGAGCTCAGGTGAGCCGGGCCCGCCTGGCCGAGGCTACTATGGGCTGGCGGGGCAGGAAGGTGGCTGGGCCTCCCCCAAGCCCCTCAGTTTGGCACAGATCAATCTGCTGCTGCATGGTAGACACCTGGCACACCTAGAAATGAAACACCTAGAAATGAAAAGGACTCTGCCAGGTCGTTCCCCGAGGAGTTCGCAGACTAGATAATTGCCCTAGTTTTCCACACCCCCTTGCCTGTGGAGCTCTGAATAATGGGACTTGGAATCCTGATTTTTAACTGTATGTGGGGCTGAGATTGGACCCAGATTCATTGAACAGCAAGTCTACTTTCATTTCTGTACTACCAACTTTTAACACATGCAGATTTCATCAAGTCAGGTTGAAGTTTAACTTTGTGATATTTGAGGGCAGTGGATGGTCTAGGGGGACTTATTAGGGAAACGACTTGTGTAAAGAAGACTGGAGATGTATCAGCCAGGGCTCCCCAGAGAAACAACCAGTAGGAAGTGTATATTAAGAGTTTTATTTTAAGGAGTTGGCTCAGGTGATTGTGAGGGCTGGTAAGTCTGAAATTTGTAGGGTGGGCCTGAAAACTGGAATCTCAGGCAGGAGCTGGTGCTGCAGTCTTGAGGGAAAATGTCTTTTTTCTCTAGGAAACCTCAGTGTTTTGCTTTTAAGACCTTCAACTGATTGGGTGAGGCCCACCTATGTTGTGGAGGGTACTCTCCTTGACTTAAAGTCACCTGATTGTAAATGTTGACCACAGCTGAAAAATACTTCAGGGCGACACCTAGACTACTTACTGTTTGGCTAACTTACCTGGTGCTCTAGTCTAGCCAAGTAGGCTAGGAAACTAAAACTTAAACTAAAACTAACCACACCTGCCCTGCCGGGTGATAAGAAGTACATTGGGCTGAGGTCAGGAAACCCAAGTCTGAGACCTGCTCTCTGTTCCCAGCTTTGTGGCCTCAGATAGGTCCCTCAGGCTTTATGACTGCCATCCATTTTATTTTGTAACAAGTCTTTGTTAAGGGCATGCCTTCTACCCGCCAGTATTAGATGTGCTGAGGAAACAAAAACGGGTTAGCAGAAGGCTGCAGTGAGCTTTGTTCTGTACTCCAGCCTGGGCCACAGAGTGAGGCCTTGTTTCTACAAAAAAAAAAAAAAATTGGGCAGGTATGGTGGTATGCACCTGCAGTCCCAGCTACTTGGGAGTCTGAGGTGGGAGGATTGCTTGAGCCCAGGAGCTCAAGGCTGCAGTAAGCTATGATCGCACCACTGCACTGCAGCCTGGACAACAGAGCAAGACTCCATCTGTTAAAAAAAAACAAAAACAAAAACTTGGATTCAACCTCTGTCCTGGAGAAGCCCACCGTCTGGCAAAGGTGATGACCCACAGCCAGTGCAGCCCCCAGTGTGAGAAGCGAAGGACCACCCATTTCCAGAATTGCATGACCCACAGCTGTCCTCAGAGTGAGGTGACCGATGGGGCTCCCAGGGGTTTGTGCGTGACTGTCACTGTTAGCTTTTTAGAACATGTTAGCCACAGCTTTCAAGTGTTGGCAGGGCACCTTTGTTATCTGGTCCTCTCTCCATTGATGGAAAACCGTGGGGTCTTATTTCTCTAAAAAATTCCATGATCTAGCAGCTGAATTCAGGCGGGGTTTTATTTAGGAAAGATAAACCATCAGAGGGAGCGTGGACAAGGTGGGGTGTGCTGTGTGGGGTGTGCTGTACTCCTAACTCCGTGGATGGCAGTCAGATGCCAGTGTCAGGTTCCAGTGGCACAGGTCTAGGGTGGAAGCAGTTTTTAGGTTTGGAAGTTTTGCTTCTGGTCTATTCTCAGCCTCGGGAGGGGAGAGTCCTTGTAGCAGCCACCCACTCCTCTCTGTTTTGCCTTTTGCAGGGGCAGATGTCCACGCCAGGGACCCCCACCGCGGGATGTCGCCCCAGGAGTGGGCCACTTACACCGGCCGGGTGGAGGCCGTGCGTCTGATGCAGAGGCTGCTGGAGCGACCCTGCCCAGAGCAGTTTGGGGAAAAGTACAAGCCGGAGCTGCCGCTGCCCCCCGAGGTGGCCCTGAAGCCCCCCGCCTCCAAAAGCTGCTTGCAGAGGCTCACCGACTGTATGCGCTCCGTGCTGACCACCCGCTCCAGCCGCGGCCCGGAGGACGGGGGCGTCCTGGACCACATGGTCAGGATGACCACGAGCCTCTACAGCCCCGCCGTGGCCATCGTCTGCCAGACTGTGTGCCCCGAGAGCCCCCCCTGCGTGGGGAAGAGGCGACGGGCGGTGCAGGAAATCCTGGCGGCTCGAGGGAAACAGGAGCCCCTTGCCCAGGACGGGGACAAGGCCAAGGGCACTGAGCCGCAATTCCGGACCTCCCGGGTGGAGGAGGGCTCCGAGGAGGGGGCCCCGAGAGCCAGCCTCCCGCCTGCCCCGCTGCCGGGGTCCCGGGGCTCCGGGCCCCCCACGCGGAAGGCCAGCCTCCTGCCCCTGCAGCTGCTGCGGCGGAGCAGCGTGCGCCCGGGCGTCGTGGTCCCCAGGGTCCGCATCAGCAAGGCGCCCGCGCCCACCTACCAGCCCGAGCGGCCCGCCCGCAAAGGCAGCACCAAGGACAGCGGCCACCTGCAGATCCCCAAGTGGCGGTACAAGGAGGTCAAGGAGGAGAAGAGGAAGGCGGAGGAGGCGGAGAAGAAGCGGCTGGCGGAGGCGCAGAAGGAAAGGCGGGCGCCGCCCTGGAAGAAGAGGACGTGAGGGCGCGTGCCCCGCGTGTG
>NW_007232508.1:131757-144117 GCF_000164805.1 Carlito syrichta
GAGAAGGGCCCTCCCTCTCCGCGCCTGCTTTGCGCCCACTGCGATGCTCCGTCCCACCCCAGTCCCCTCCCGGGACCGCCAGCGGCCCGTCCCCTTGTGGGGTGTTCAGGCTGCTCCCAAGAGAGGTTGGGGGGCGGGGTAACACAAAGCGATCTGCCTAAAACCAGTTCCCCTTGCAGTCAATACACCTGGCGGCCAATTTGCCTAAAAGTCTCCCTTTAGACAACCTCAGTTAAGAATTTTTAAGATGTATTTATCAAAGGAGCATTTTCTGCATAATTTTGTGTTCTTAGTCATCATCAAAGTTGCCTCATTTGACGAGTGGTGGAGCTCTTGGTGTCAGAGGCAGTTTTGAGAGTGTGTCTGGAGACCCCTTTGCTTAAAATACCGTTTCTAGCAATAGATGATTTGCTCTCTCTAGGAGTTCAGGCAGAAATCATCGGAGTCTCCCCCCTTTGCTGCTTGTTTTGGTCTTCTCATTGTGGGTGGACGTGTGTCCCGGATGTCCTGATTAATGAGACGAAGCGATGCTGGATGTTTCTGCTTGATAGAGGCATTGACTTGTGCAGCAAAGTGGTCACCTGAGACAGATCATTGTATTTTGTCTTTTTTAAATTTGTAAGGAAGAAAATTATTTCAGTAGCTTTAAGGGGTACAAATAGTTTTTGGTGACATGGCTGTACTGTGCAAATGGTGATGAGGTCGGGGCTGTAAGTGGATCCACTACCCCACCTGTGCAGGTGATTTTTTTAAAGCTCTCTTACCCATACAGTAATATAATTAAGACAAACACATGCTGTCAGATTACAAGATGATGGAGAGAGAAATAGATATTTATTGCTAGAACTAAGCTCATTTTAAGCAAAGGATTTTAGACAAACTGGATACAGAATCTTTAAGATGTTAATATTAAAAATAGACGAGAAAAACTCATTCAATAAAATGGGGCGAATTTAATACATGAACCCCTGGAATACAAAATTAAGTCATATGTGCTCTTAAATGTACATTGAATCCAGATATCCCTAAAATGTTTAAAAAAAAAAAAAAAAAAGATGTCAAAAAGAGGACCCAGAATGAGAAAACCTTCTGGAATGGGGGGGTGGGGGGGGGGGGTGATTTCTGGAAGAACAGGTAATTAGAATGCAATATTAAGCAAACTCAGACTCGTGTTAGGCAAATTCTCTGGGGGTGGACGGGGCAGCTGCCATCTCCAGACTTAATTCCAAAGCGTCCCTTGTGTGGATATGACTCTTCTTTATCCTTGGATGACTGTCCCTGGTCTTGAGTTCTTCCTCATGCTAACTTTATGGCATTCCCAAGAGGTGGAGCTTTCAGCAGGGCTCTGATGTGACCCTCCCTGGGCATTTTCTGTCCATACTTTTATCTCCAGAGCACTGAGAAGTTCTAATTCAAATGCATCTCTGGCCATATGGGTTGTAGAGTGTCTGTCACTTATGCACTTTATTTAAATATGTAATTTAAATATTTGGAAGCCATAGGTCTAAAGTCTTGCAGGCCGATTTGGAAGCTCTTTGCTATGACACTAGCCACATGGTAAAGAGGGGTTGTCTGTCCTAGGATGCAGGCGGAGTGGTGAGGATGTGAGCAGGAGTGGTGCAGGCGTCTCTTCATTCCTTCCCTCGGCACCATCAGGCATTTAGCACCCTGGGAGCTTGCACTGGCTTCTCCAAAAACCTCATTAAACAGGACATCAGGCTGTGCCCAGGCTAAAGGGAGGCTGGTGTGATGATGCCATTGTGTTTGCAATCAGATGGGAGTGAGTCCCTTCTCAATCTCGTCCCTAGAGAGGCACGAGATGAATGCCACAGGGTTATGAGAACCACGGATATGAGTTGACTGTGGCTCACCTTGGAGGCTGAGGCATTGGGACCGGCCACAGCCCCTTGGAGGCGAGGAGGGCAGTGACTGACCTCGGTTATCGGAGGTTGTCCTTTCTGTGTCCCCCAGCATTGCGGCATCTCCTGCCGTGTGTACACAATTTACAGCATCCCCAAGCATGGAGCCTCATCCTCACATCTGCCAGCCCGAGGACCCAGCAGGCTATGCCAAATGGCTTCTCACTAGTGGACCTCAGAGCTGGCTGCCCCTATGGCCGGGGTCTCACTGCACGGCAGGGGGGCTTTGACTTGGGCTTTTTTGAAAGTTCCCAGGTGACCATACTGCAACTGGTACTGAGCACTGCAGCTTTAACAAGCAGGGATTGCAAGAGGCCTCAGCCTATCCCGAGCCCGCAAAGGGCTTCACCTTCATAAGAACATCTTGTTGTCGTTGGAACAGCTGGGGTAAGACAGCTTCTGCGTGGGCTGACTTGTCTGACCCTCAGAGGATTGCCAAATACCCTGCCTATTCCCACCATGGGGAGTTTGCACCAGAATGGGTGGAACCCCCACTGCTGCCCTAAATCTTGGGTCTCTGCTGCTTACTTGGACATTTCTGGTCTCACCCAGTCTCTACCTCATCAAGACCCATTTTCAGAGTCTCCAATGATGCGTGGACTAGCAATGGCGTGACAGCAAAGGCCTGGTGATTTCTTCAACCCCCATGCTGGTCCAGAGTGGACATGTTGGGTCCTTCCCCTCGTGTGTGCCAGCCTCATCCAGGTGCATAGGACACCATGGGATCAGCACGGGGCTTGTCCAGTGACACTCGTGGTATCTGCAAAAAAGCTCTAGTGATATGTGCATTCGGAAAAAGCCAGCAGTCGTGGGGCCAGATCTCGATTTCCTTGACAGATCTGAAGGTGAGCTTGCCACGTGTCCCACTGGGTGGAAGCTGCCTCTGTCAGTCGGCGTGTGCCATGCGAAGGACGATGACAGCCATGCAGGTGTGCTCTAGCATGGCGGGACAGGGATACCTATCCTCCTGGGAGCTTTGAGCTAGGAAAGATTTCACTTTGAAACCCCCTGAACCCGACTGAAAGAAGGCTTGTCCCGGCTTGGGTTGCAGACTCTCACTGGTCCCTTTCTCCAGACTGGGTGGCATCCCTGCCCACAGGCAACCCTTCGCTTTGGTTCCATGAGGTGGGTTCTGGCAGCTTCTGCAGCTCTGCCATGACCGACTGGCCGGGCCCATCTTGCTTTTGTCCTGAGGAAGCAGATTTACTAGTAGAAGAGTTCTGAGTCAAGGAAAGGGTGCCAAGCCTCTTTCCTGCCCTGCAGGGAGGCTTCCACTCTCGTTTTCTCATTCTTTCTGGAGTAGGCAGCAGGAAGGCCAGGCAGGCCTGCAGGCCAGGTGTGGGGAGGAGCATGGGAAGTCAGAGAGAGGTCAAGGTGCCTCTCTGCAGGGCAGTCTTGGAGTCCCCACTCCCTCGGGCTGGGGGACTCCGCAGGAGCACAGGGACAGATGTCTGTGCAAGTTGGGCCCTGCTGCCACCTGGGAGTGGGGGGATGGGAGGGGACACGGGAGGGACAGGTGGGGTGGTCTATTTGCCCTCACTGAAGAGCGAATGAGCTGAGCCACTCTGTGTGTTAGCAGCACCACCAGGTTGACTTCTTTTGGGTAAGGGATTCCTCAGAGCAGAGGAGTCCCTGATATGGCCGCGTTTATGAATTCCCCCTAGTCTGATCTATCTGGAAGCCCTTTTCCATAGCCCTGGACTATGGGACACTTGTCTTAGGATGCAGGCAGGGCTGGGCCCTACTTGTCCCTTCCCGTCACACCCACACCTTGAACAGTCCGGGCTCTCCTCCTGACCTCTCTAAACCCGTGGCATTCTTTGGGACATTTCTCTCTCTCTCTCTCTCTCTCTAACTCTCTCTCTCTCTGTGTGTGTGTATGTGTTGCTTTGAATAGCTTGCATTTGCTCACTGAGGGGTCGTTCTCCCTGCACCTCCATGTCGCTGGGGAGGAGGACACTGATGGGCACTGATCTTCTTCTCCCCTCCTGTTGGGATCCACATCCATTCTCTGCCACCTCCTTTGCCTCCTCTCTTCCTCCTCTCACCTTTTCTTCCTCGACCTGTTTTCTGCTCCATTTGTTTAAATTCCCTGGCCATCCCCAGCACCCCTGCCCCGAGGTCTGTCAAGGACATGCGGGCAAGGGGCATGTGTGAGGCAGGGCGGCCCTGTGGAGTTATCATCACATGACCTCCAAGCCTGCCCCCCACCCCGGGAATGAATGGGTGACTCCTCCAGCTTCTGTGCTGGTGGCTTAGAATTTTATCACAACCACCCCTCAGCATACACCTAGGAAGGGGAACCTGGTTTGCTCTCCTGACACGTGACAATCTGGCCCTTACTGCTGTGCCCAGGGAAGAGTCTCAGGATCTGTCCCTGCACCCCTGATGTTTATAAACTGTAAATA
Organism: Carlito syrichta; assembly: GCF_000164805.1. Taxonomy (NCBI): domain Eukaryota; kingdom Metazoa; phylum Chordata; class Mammalia; order Primates; family Tarsiidae; genus Carlito; species Carlito syrichta. The sequence continues at coordinate 136,085 of NW_007232508.1, forward strand.
GTGAATTTCAAGCGGACAGGTACCTTCTCAGGGATTTATATATAAATAGAATTAGAGGGAAAGTGGAAGTCTATTTTAATACTTTGTAGCGTTTGAGTAAATTATGATCAGCTGGGCAGAAGAAATCTTTCTAAGACCGTGTCGATGCTGCTAATGACGAGAAGCCGGGTGCTGCCCTCCAGTGGGGTCTCCTTGGTTTCCGGAGGTCAGAGGGTCTGGCAGCCAGGATGGCTTTGGGGTGGACGGGAAGTCACCTCAGAGTGCCTCTGAGTTGGAGATTGAACCCTGGTGCCATCACCAACAATACAGCCCAGCTTCGCGTGCGTGGATGCAGATAGGTGCTCGTTGCTGTCCCCTCAGAGGGGTCACTCCCGGTCTGGTGTTGGAGCCTGTGGGGCAAGATTGACAGGCAGCCCAGCACTAGACTCACTAGGAAGGAGGAGGGAATGGTGTGAAGCTATGCTGGAACTGTCTCGGTGTGCAGAGTCCCTTGGCTGCCCTGGCGACATGTGGCACATGGCATAGTGGAACTTTCACTGCTGCTCAAGCTCCCCCCGACAGGTGCCAGATCTCTCCACCTCAGGAATGTGGAGGTCAGAAGTGCAATGCCTTTGTCACCCCAGCTTTGGTGAGCAGGAGAGAGGGAGTTTATGACGTCGATTGGAAAACGGAGTTTGTAGGCAGCACAGAAGGGCTGCATCAGGCTCCTCCGCCTGCTTCCCTCCCTGCTGTTGGTGGTGGCCGTGTCTGGGAGTGGAGACGAAGCTGCTGTGGGCAAAATAGACGCTCACAGGAAGGGCCAGTCCCCAGGCCCGAAATAGACGCTAAGCCCTAAGTCCCCAGCCGTCGGGAGGATCACAGGCACCAAGCTATTACGAAGAAATGCGTCTCAGTGAGTGAACAAATGAGCCCAACCTAAGAATTGGGCCTCATACGTCCCTGGCAGGCTGCTGGTGGGATCGCCGTACCCACCTCTCCCACCCCATCCACACTACTTAAGGCCTGAAGGCCATCTTGTCGTGATTGCCCGTGGAATCCATGTTTGCCCCTGGAGTGAGCCCTGCTACACATCTGCGTCCTTCCTTCCCCTGGGTCACCTGGAGAAGGGCTCTCTGTGGTAGGGAGTCCTCCTGCACCAGTGTGAACTGGATACAAGTCAGTCTTTCATGCATTAGCACTTTTCTCCTTTGACAGTGTTTTGGGATACTGTAACATACCTCCAAGTGTTTGCTCAGGACCCCTGGCCTCCCATCATGGGCAACCTGTTTGGATTCTGTCCTCAGTGGTGGGTGCTGCCCCCTCAGAAGCCCCCAGGCTCCTGTTCCGAGTGGTCTTCCTGCCCTGCTCAGCCTGAAATACCTGAGGGCAAGGTCTTCTGGGGAGGGATGGCAGAGCCCTTATCAGGACAGACCCTTGTGAAACAAAGCCGTGTTTCAGTTGCATGACAGCCATCGCAGTGGGAGTGCTGAGAACCTCTGAGCACTTTCAACAAAAGCAAGTTCTTCCCCAGATGTTGATCTAATTGCAGTGGCTCCATTTTGCACTGCTCGGTGCATTTAGAGCTTGTTTTTTGTGTGTCTGTGTTCATTCCTGATCAGACACTCATTTCTGTGCCCTTGGATTCACATGTTTCTTCATTAACATTTTAAATAAGTGGCTAAAAAACTCCTCTGGAGATTGTTTTTGAAAGAAACTGGATGAGTGGATTGCCTGAGCCTGAGGGTTTGAGACCCGCCTGGGCAACTTGGAGAGACCTCATCTCTACAATAAATCAAAAAATCAGCTAGGCGTAGTAGCACGCGCCTGTAGTTCCAGCTACTCGGAAGGCTGAGGTGGAAGGATTGCCGGAGCCCAGCAGGTTGAGGCTGCAGTGGCTGGGAGCGGCCACTGCACTCCAGTCTGGGCAACGGAGTGAGACTCCAACTCAAAAAAATAAAAATAAAAATAAAAGAAAGAAACTGGAAAAAAGAAAAGCACACACTACCTGGATTGATTTGACTAATTTTCAGTGGCTCTGTTGAGCGCTGGTGCTGCATATACAATGTCCCCACTCTGCCCCAGTCTGAAATTAGACTTTGGAATTAGACTTTTGTGGAAGGCACAGCCTTACTGGCCTCGAACAGCCCTTGGCAGCCAGCCGTGCCAGCGTGGATGATGTATAATGAAGTGTGAGTGTGAGCCTGTGTGTATACACACACACACAAGCACGCGTAAGCTGAAAGGTGATCAGCCTTTTTTGTGCCCGCAAAGGTGATGCTACTGTAGTTGTGCTGTGGCCCCCAGGGAATGTCAGTTGGGATCTGCTTTGATGGCGTGTGTTCAGTGGGACCTCACAAGCCTGAGGATCTCCGGGAACGCTCCAGTGCGGCACATGCTATGGCTGGAGTTGTCATAACCCAGGTCTTTACGGAAAGGTGGTGTCAACCCAGGTGGCTTATGGACCATGTGCTGTCATCTCTGCTCCTGACTGTCTGCTGCAAGGAGGGGCCCAGAACCAAGAGAGTTCTCCCCTGGAGTGATCCATCAGGCGACTCAGCCGATGGCCACAGGGTGGGGACTGAACCCCTTGAAATCTGACACCAGGTTAACCACAGAATCAGCATTTTCCCCAGGAAGCTTGGGCATTCCCGAGCTTGCCTACGTCTTAGATGTGCTAATCAATGCTTACACAATTTGGGCTTTGAGGGAAAGAGTTTTCTCACGATACTACATTCTTCTGTTGTTTTTATGGAAAATGTGTGTGTGGGGGGCAATGAAGGTGGTCATCCCAGGTGGAGCCGTGGCCTGATGCTTTATGAAGTTTTGGGAGGGAGTAATCAAGACACCTTAACATCAGGTTTTGAGCACAAGTTCTATAAACTGGCTTAGAATGGCACAGCAATGAATATAAGTGCTGGAAATGGACAAAGGACGCTACAGGCCTGGGAATGCAACCAGCAACCCTGTGAACCTTTGGGGCATTCCAAGGAATTTGAATATTACACTCCATTCAAATAAATAGTAAGAGCCAACCTCAGTGGCATGCTCTTTGTTCTGCCTGGTGTTTGCTGGGTGCCCAAGGACCCATATTTTTAACAATGGTGATCTAGGATGGTCTAAGACTTGAACTGATTTCTGGAAAGGGTGCCGGATTTCAAGTCACGTCCACTTGGTATAAGCTCTGTTTTCTGAATGTAAACCCATTTTCATTGTCATTTAAAAACAATCCAGTAGGTTTTTGGGTATTGTAAAGATGTTGACTACAGAAAAACTGTGTAAATTTCATAGTGTTTTATTTTGAGATGAGAGTTTTGTTATAGTTTATAAAAAATATTTTCCTATTCAGACCTCAGGGCTATTTTGGGACCTTTGAATCAATGTGAACCCCAGCAGCTTCAATTTTTGATATTCAAAAGGTTAATAACTTTCAGTTAAATATAATGTGATATTATTCAGCAGAAAGAATGTTTCTCCCTTTTAACTTCTAACAAACACTGTATCTAATGTTTTAAAAGTATGGAAAAGAGATGTAATATAATATGGGGAAATTGTGGGTAAATAATTAAAAATCATTTGCAAAATAAACGTATTCTTATGGTACAAAAGTGTGATATTTGAATAAACTTAAGTGTGTATAAATTAGAGAATGATACAATGAAATAGAGCAACTTTTTTCATGGCATTTCCTTATTTTAATTACAACAGATGTGCACTTTCTTATTTCAACACACTTTCACTTTGTGTTTTAAAGGTAAGATTTTTTAATTTTTATATTTTAAAGATATGGGGCACAATTCAGAATTAGTTATACAAGTGGTCATAATATAGGTAAAGTTTGGGCCTCCCTTTGGTCCCTACTTCGCCTGGTTTGAGATCAGGTACCCTTATTAATGTGTTTCCCCACCCCCCCCCCGCCCCTGGCAGTTTCCCACTACTGCCAATCCCTTTCTTATAGTATTATGGTAAATGTTCAGGGTTCGCTTATGAGTGAGAACATGTGGTACTCTGTTGTTTGTCTCTGTGATAGATCACTGAGTATGATAGAATCTAAATCCATCCAAGTTGTTGCGAAGTCCATATGTTTGTTAAGGTAAGATTTTTATGAGTATGAGTTCCCTATGAACAGTTGCTTATTTGTTCAAATGATCTCTTCATAATCCACCTCATCTCAGAAGGACTTGCTGGAGATAGGCCTCCTTCAAGGTATTGCTGTGAATCTACAGACATTTCTAGAAACAAGCATATAGTTGTATGTGTGTATTATTTTACCTAAGTGGTACACTGTGTAGATTGTTTTCAGTTTCTTTACTTAAAATATATCCCTGGGAGGGTGAGGCTGGGGCAAGCCATGATTATGCCACTGCACTCCAGCCTGGGCAACAGAGTGGGACTCTGACTCCAAAAAAAAAAGGTGGAGGAGCTTTTTAAAGAATTTAAAAATTAGATTTATTTTATTTTACAGTGAAACATGTAATGCACATATACTAGAGAAAAAACCCCAAAACTGTACAACGTTATCAGATGAAAAATGACTTTACCATCCCCTGGGGCAGTCCCTCAGATCAGCTATGTACATCCTTCTAGCTGTGCCTGGAAGCTCTGCACTTTGGGAGGCCAAGGCAAGAGGATTGCTTGAGTCTAGGAGTTTGAGACCAGTCTAGGCAATATAGTGAATCAACCCTATCTCTGCCAAAAAAGATTAAAAAAAAAAAATTAACTGGACATGGTGGTGTGCCCCTGTAGTCCCAGGTACTTGGGAGGCTAAGGTGGAAAGATTGCCTGAACTCAGAAATTCAAGGCTTTGAGACATGATTGTGCCACTGCACTCCAGCCTGAGCAACAGAGTAAGACTGTAACTGATACACACACACACATATATTTAAATGTGTTCTTTCCTCATTGTACATACAGTTTCTTTTTTTTTTTTTTTTTAATCAGTATTTTTTATTATGGTTTTGTGGGGTACAGTTAAGGGTTAGGTGTACAATGACGTTTCATTCAGGCACCCTGTAGATAAGAAGTGTTTTCCCATCTCCCGACAGATATTTGCTACTGTTAATCCCATCCCCCCCCCCATAGTTTCCCAGTACCATCAGTCATTTTCTTATAGTATTGCATTGGACGTTCAAGGTCCATTATATGAGTGAGAACATGTGATATTCGGATTTTTGTTTTTGTGAGAGGTCACTCAGTATTATAGACTCTAGTTCCATCCAGGTTGCAGCAAATTCATGATTTTGTTCTTTTTTATGGGCTGCGTAGTATTCCATCGTGTATATGTACCACATTTTTTTAATCCAGTCCTCTTTTGATGGGCAGCATGGTTGTTTCCAGGTTCTTGCTATTGTGAACAATGCTGCGATAAACATACGTGTGCAGGTATCTTTTTTATAGAGTGATTTGTGTTCTTCAGGGTATATTCCCAGTAGGGGGATTGCAGGTCATATGGAAGGTCATTTTTAGAGCTTTTAGGAATCGCCACACTGCTTTCCACAGAGGTTGCACTAGTTTACACTCCCACCAACAGTGTAGAAGTGTTCCCTTTTCACCACACCCTCTCCAGCAGCTGTTATTTTTTGAGTTGTTGATAATTGCCATTCTGACTGGAGTTAGGTGGTATCTCAGTGTGGTTTTGATTTGCATCTCCCTGATGATTAGTGAGGTTGAGCATTTCTTCATGTGTTTGTTGGCTGCTCGAATGTCTTCTTTTGTGAAGTGTCTGTTCATGTCTTTTGCCCATTCTTATAATGGGGTTGTTTGTTTTCTTCTTTTCAGTACGTTCAGTTCCTTGTAGATCCAGGATGTTAAGCCTTTGTCAGACCTAGAGTTGGCAAATACTTTTTCCCAGTCTGTAGGCTGTCTCCCTGCTCTCTTGATGGTTTCTTTGGCTTTGCAGAAGCTTGTCAGTTTAATAAGGTCCCATTTGTCTATCTTCTCTCTTAAGTCCTGTGGGTTTCGGGTTTTGTACAGGAATTGGATGCCAGTTCCGATTTCCATGAGAGTATTTCCTTCCTTTTCCAAGGTTCTTATGGTTTGAGGTTTTACATTTAGGTCTCTGATCCATTTGGAGTTAACCTTTGTGCATGGGGATATATAGGGGTCCTGTTTCAATCTTCTGCATGTGGTCAGCCAATTTTCCCAGCACCATTTACTGAATAGGTTCTCCTCTCCCCATTGGTAGGTGGTGGGGGCTTTGTCGAAGATGAGTTAGTTGAGAAATTGAGGTTTTGCTCTGGAATCTCAATTCTGTTCCATTGATCTATATGCCTGTTCCTGTACCAATACCAAGCTGTTTTGATGATTGTAGCTTTATAGTAAAGTTTGAAATCTGGTATTGTGATACCACCTGCTTCGTTTTTTTTGCTGAGGATTGTTCTGGCTATTCTTGGATGTTTGTGTTTCCATATGAATTCCTGTATTGTTTTTTCTAGGTCTGAGAAGAATGTTGTTGGTAATTTAATGGGTATTGCATTGAATTTGTAGATTGCCTTAGGTAAGATGGACATCTTCACAATGTTGATTCTTCCAATCCATGAGCATGGGATATTTTTCCACTTGTTCATGTCGGCTTTGATTTCTTTGAGCAGTGTTTTGTAATTTTCATTGTAAAGGTCTTTCATGTCTCTGGTTAGGAAGATGCCAAGGTATTTCATTTTTTTTTGTGGCTATTGTGAATGGAACTGTGTTTTTTATTTGGGTTTCTGTTTGTTTATTATTGGTGTAGAGAAATGCGATTGTCTTTTGTACATTTATTTTGTATCCTGAGATTTTGCCAAAGGCTTTTATCAATGTAAGGAGGGCTTTGACAGATTCTCTTGGGTTTTCAAGGTACACCATCATATCATCTGCATAGAGAGATAACTTGACTTCCTCTTTTCCTATTTGAATACCTCTGATTGCCTCCTCTTCTCTGATTGCTTTAGCCAGGACTTCCAATACTATATTGAACAGGAGGGGAGAGAGTGGGCATCCTTGTCTAGTTCCAGTTTTCTGGGGAATTGGTTCCAATTTTTGTCCATTTAGGAGTATGCTGGCTGTGGGTTTCTCGTAGATGGCTTTTACTATTTTGAGGTATGTTCCCCGTATGCCTAGATGTTCAAGGGTTTTTATCAAGAAGGGGTGCTGGATTTTATCAAAAGCTTTTTCTGCATCTAGTGATATGATCATGTGGTTTTTGTTTTGACATCTGTTGATGTATTTAATTACATTTATGGTTTTACGAATATTGAACCAGCCTTGCATGTTCTGGAATGAAGCCTACTTGGTCATGATGGATGATTTTTGAGATGTAGTGCTGAATCCGGTTTGCTAGGATCTTGTTGAGAATTTTAGCATCTATGTTCATCAAAGATATTGGCCTGTAGTTCTCTTTCTTTGTTGGATCTTTACCTGGCTTGGGTATCAATGTGATGTTGGCTTCGTAAAATGATTTGGGGAGAGTTCCATCTTTTTCAATCACCTGGAATACCTTCAGTAGGATTGGTATCAGCTCCTCCTTAAATGTCTTGTAGAATTCTGCTGGAAAGCCATCTGGACCAGGGCTTTTTTTTGTAGGAAGTTTTCTTATTACGTGGTCGATTTCCTTGATTGTTATTGGTTTATTTAGGGTCTCAATTTCTTCTTGTTCCAACCTAGGTAGGTTGTGTGATGTCAGAAAGTCTTCCATTTCCTTCTGGTTTTCAAGTTTGTTTCCATACAAGTGTACGTAGTAGTCTCTCATGATCTTTTGTATTTCTTCAGGGTCAGATGTGACTTCATCTTTTGTGTTTCTGATTATGCTTATTTGGTTTTTTTCTCGTTTTTTCTTGGTCAGTCTAGCTAGGGGACCATCAATCTTGTTTACCCTTTCGAAGAACCAGCTTTTTGTTTCATTGATTTTTTGTATTATCTTTTTGTCTTCTATGTCCTGGATTTGGGCTTTTATTTTGGTGATCTGGATTCTTCTGCTGAAATTAGGGTTTTTGTGGTCTTGCTTTTCCAGCTTCTTTAGGTGGCTTGTTAGGTTGTCAATTTCTGTTCCTTCCATTTTCCTCATGTGTGTTTGTAGGGATATA
>NW_007232509.1:0-2703 GCF_000164805.1 Carlito syrichta
TTGTAGAGATGAGGTGTTGCTGCCCAGGCGGGTCTCGAACCCGCGGGCTCAGGCAATCCACTCACCTCAGCCTCCCAAAGGCATGGCATTACAGGCTGAGCCACCAAGCCCGGCTTTTGGTTCTTTTAATTATTATTTTTTTGAGTCTGTCACTCTGTTGCCCAGGATGGAGTGCAGTGGCATACTCACGGCCACCCCAGCGTTGACCTGCTGGGCTCTGTTGATCCTTCCGCCTCAGCCTTCCAAGTAGCCAGAACTACAGGCGCGCGCTACCATGTCTGGCTAATTTTTGACTTATTGTAGAGATGAGGTCTTGCCAAGTTGTTCGGGCTGGTCTCAGACCTGTAGGCTCAGGCAGTCCACTTGCCTCGGCCTCCCAAAGTGCTGAGATTAGAGGCTGATCCACTGAGCCCGGACGAATTTTTTTTAGTATCTGCAAGTAGTATACTTTTCAAGACCGTGGGCTGTATTTTAAACTCTTTGAAAGTGAGAGCCAGTTCTCATGCATATTTCCATGTTTTCAATCCCTAGGTGGTTCCCATGGAGGTATGTATTAGTGCCTGCAATTGGAATCAATCCTTTGGGCTTCTTCTGTAGGGTTCTGGTCTGACCTGGCCGGACCATCAGCCTGCTGGCGGTGGCTGTGACCTAGCCCCTTTTCCTTTCCCGTTCCTTTTCTGTCAAGTGAGAACATTGGCCTGAACGATCTCTAATGCCTGGAAGAAGAGCTGTTCTTCTGCTCAGCCCTCACTCTGTGTCAGGAAGACCTGGCAGCCATGATGTTCTTTCTCCTGTTTGTTTATTATTGAATCTTCCTGAAGCCATTTTACCCCCAGCTTTCATCTTCTCTGCCAGCCCCCATGCAGAGTCAAGCTTTGTCCAGCTCATGTCAGGGAAAGAGAACCAGAAGCTGCAACCCAGGGTTTCACCCTTGAACCCAGGACCATGGCTTTCTGCTATGGCCTGCTCTCCTCTTGCAGCTGGGACCCAGATTCCTTTCCAGCTAGTCAGAAGACCAGGGAGGTGGGAAAGCCTCAAGAAGGCATCAGAGTCATTGGGAGGGGGTTTCTGGGTGGCAGTGCTCCTGGGGAAGCCTTGTACCCCAACAAAAGGGCCTAAAGCTCCTGGGAGAGCTGGTGGTTGGCAGGGCTCAGGTTTCTGCCCACCTTGTGCAGGTCTGGGTAGGGAAGTCACACCTGCTGTACAGGTGAGACTAAGGCTGGGCCCTGGAGCAGTAAGGTAGGAGTAATGGGGAAGCCAACTTGCCCCAGGTGCCCAGGAGTAGGATTGTGGTGTTTGTGTCTACTCTGGTGGTTGCTGAAGGCTGGGGAAGATCCACTGGAGCAGTGGCTTCTTGAGTTTCTAGCAGAGATCAGGTGCTCTGGTTTAGGAAGGTGATTGGTAGGCCCAGGTGCCTCAGTGCCAAGTAAACTACATTTTTTTTTTGAGTTGGAGTCTCACTCCATCGCCCAGGCTGGAGTGCAGTGGCACGCTCATGGCCATCCCAGCGTCGACCTGCTGGGCTCCAACGATCCTTCCGCCTCAGCCTTCCAAGTTGCTGGAACTACACAGGCACGTGCTACCACGCCTGGCTTATTTTTGATTTATTGTAGAGACGAGGTCTCACCAAGTTGTCCAGGCTGGTCTCAAACCCGCAGGCTCAGGCAATCCACTCGCCTCGTTCTCCCAAAGTGCTGAGATTACAGACTGAGCCACCGAGCCCGGCCGTAAACTGCTTCTTAAGTCTGACTTCAGTTGCCTCCAAAGATGCTAGAGATGGGGAGTAGCCAGGATTCCAAAAAGGAGAGCTCTCGAACCTGGCAGAGAGATGGTATTCTTGGTCCCTCAGGTCCATTTACTCCTCATTGTATTTTGGGCTGACTCCAAATTAGTAGTAACAACCCTCTGAGAGAAGCAGGGACAGGCTGATGAGAAGGGGAGCATCCCCAAATTCAAGCTAGAACTGGGATACAGGATGTTCATGTTCTGGTTTCAGTTCAGCTACTGACTGGGGGCTGTTAGATACCTTTTCTCTTTCTGGGACACAAAGAAAGCTGTTGCTGGGTATCATCTCTGTGGCTGCTGGCTCCTCTAAACTTGATGGCCCTCAGCTCAGGGCCAGGGAGTCAGGGGAGAAGCAGAACTTTTTCAGGAATTGCTATTGGAAGCTGCCTCTGTTACCAACATACGCGTGCGCACGCATACACACACACACACACACACACACACACACACACACACACACACACACACACGTATGCACGCAGCTTTCTGAACAGAGTTTCTATTATAGGTTATCGCCACAAAACTTCCCTTATGGGCCTGGTAGCACGAAGTTCAGGGCCATTAATTTTTCTCCTATTCAGAAAGTGCATGGTGTCCGGAATCTCTGGTTCCCCGGGGAGCGAGGCACAGAGAGCCTTCTTGGCTCCCAAGCGTGAATGCTGCTCTTCAACCCTCGGGCAGGGACTGAGGGGAGGTGGGAAAGAATTCCCAGGAGACAGGGTACTTTAGACCTGGTATGGTCCCTGGGAGTGCGCACTCTGGAGCCCAGTCCAGAGACCTCTCTTGGGGTACCAGTTTCTGCAGAAGAAAGAGGAGATCCTAGCTGGGCTCGGTGGCTCAGTCTGTAATCCCGCGCCTTGGGAGGCTGAGGTGAGTGGATTGCCTGAGCCTGCGGGTTCGAGACCTGCCTGGGCAACT
>NW_007232509.1:3072-32491 GCF_000164805.1 Carlito syrichta
GCTTAAAAAAAAAAAAAAAAAAAAAAGAAAGAAAGAGGGGATCCTGAGAAAGCCCTGGGGTGGGGATTACCATGTCTTGGAGAGGGGAGTCTGCCTCTATGCCATGTTTCAGGCAGGTGGCCAGGATAATCATTGTGTTTGACCTCCCAGTTACTAACCAAGCCTGCCATGTGCCCAGCGAGGTGTTAGGTGCAGGTGGGCATGGCTTACAAAGGATACCATGGAGACCATGGTTAGTGAAGTTAGGTAGTGGGTACGGAGTGAGTGTTATGGGAAGGGAGAGGGGGGAGCAGTCGGGGGAGCGTCACTGAGATGAGCTTGGGCTAGACCTCAAAGGAGGAAGATTTTGAATTAGATGGAGCAGTGTGTCCTGACTGAACTCTGTCATCCAAAGCATGGGACACTAGTGTTGGAGGGTAGTCGTGGGAGACTCCCTGTGCCCAGAGCTGCCCCTTCCCTCAGAAGTGCCTGCCTTCAGGGAGTTCTTCTTTCTCAGCTTCTGGAAGAGGAACTGTGGCTGCCTCTGAGATCCAGACCCAAGGAGCAGTCCCCGCCAGTAGTTCTTCAGAAAATACCCCTCCTGGCCCGTGGAGGGCTTCTGTGTCCACTTAAAGCCCCTTCCAAACAGCCTTCTGGTCTCCTGGCCTTCTGTTTCTTTTGCCACTGGGATGGCAAGAGGAAAAGATGTCCCTCTTGGACAGGTAGTCCCAGGATTCACCTCTGTCTTCCCCTACCCCAGCTGTCCTCTGGACTCCCTGGAGTTTTTTTGCTGCTGACCAGCTCAGGTCCTATTATAGATTTTCGTGGGTTCTGAATGGGATAGGAGGGCCAGAACTGGACTTAGGAGCTGGGAGAGGTTGCCGTTTTCCAAAAGGAAAGATTTCTGTCTCACACTATCTGGGAAAGAGGCAGCAGTACACAAGATGGAAAGGAGGAAAGGGATCCACCCAACAGGGTCCTTGGACTGCACACTCCAGATGCTGCCACTTCATAGATCCCACCAGATCTGACTTGACAGCCAGGCTGTAACCCAGTCCCTTCACCACTATGGACACCTCTCCTGTCCTCTCATGCACCTTTCTATGCCCATCTGGGAGGCCTCTGAGCAGCCGTTTTCCCCTCTCCAGACTGGCTCCTCCCCATCTCCCAGCCTCCTAGCCACACTCTCCCACCTCTGGCCCCAACTCACCTCCCAGCCCTCTTCTTTCCCTTCAGACGATGGGAGCCTGGTGTGGCTGTCCAGGAAAGATCACATCTGACTGCATCAGGGAGGGCTGAGGGCACTATGGGGTGAGCTGGGTTCTTGCTGTGTACCTAAGCTCAAGTCACTCAGAAGGTTAGATGAAGAAGAGGGAACTGGGAATCCCTCTCAGCCGGCAGGGGGAATTGAGGAAACCAGGGGTTGGAGTCTTTTTGGCTTCTGGTGGAGATCCTGGGTTTTGGCATGCTTGAGCCGGAGTGGTACCTTCTGGAGTGGCAGGGAACCAGCCTGACTTGGCCTTTTTTCCTTCCCTTCCCTACCCTCTCCCTGCAGCCCCCTCACTTCATCTCTCTTCTCTTTACAGATGGGACCCAGGTGAGCCCGGGCACCCACTGTCCCAGCCCCCCTGGCACAGGTAAGAGTCAGACTTGAGAGAGCCTGTGGGGAGTGGGAGAGGAGGGATGGCAGGGCCACCAGAGGGCAAACAGCGGAGAGGTTGGAGAAGCAGGGGGAGCCAGGAGGTGGGGGGCTCCAGGGGAGGGGTGAAGTTGGGGCTCCATGGGGAGGGGTGAGGATTAGGGCCGGAGAGGCAGCTCTGGATGCTGGCTGGGCCCCGGGCTAAGAAGCACAACAGGAAAAGGAAAGCCAGGATGCTCTTCTTGTCCTCTCTGGGTGTAGTGAAACAGGAAGGAAAGTAGGAAGCTAATGTTTATACCCAGACCCCTGCCCCACATCAGGCAGCAGGTGAGGTGTGTTTTTGTTTGTTGACTCATTCAGTCCTCACACCAACCCTGTAAGGTGGGCATGGAGCCCTTACAGGATTGCTCAGTGGTCGGGGAAGGGCCCCTTGGAGAGGGGGTGCTCTCACCGTCTTGCCTCTCCCCCCAACTGGCCCAAGTCTCCCTCTGCTGCAGGGCCATCCTGGGAAAGGAGTAGAGTGGCCTCCTGCTACTGCATGGCTTTAGGACATGCCATGGGGGGGTGGTCTGTACTGCAAGAGGCCTGCCCTTCCTTCACTGCAGCCAATATGTGCTGAGGACCCACTGAGTGCAGCATACATGGCCTAATGCCTAATAACTCCACGTGGCAGGGAGAAATGGAGCCCAGGTATCCTCCTTGCTTAGTCCTGGCTGTCCAGAAGCTAACAAGCTGGTTGGAGAGGCAGGACATCCAAATACAAGGAGAAAAAAATAGAATGCAATATGTGGTCAGTGCCAAATGATCAGGAGACCTGATTAACAAGTTCATCCATTCCTTCAAGAGTCACTGATGAACCCCATCTCTGCTAGGGCACCTTCCTAGGCATTTGGGGAGAGGCACAAAGATTTGTCGATTGGTTCCATGTTTATTAAGTGCCCATCATGTGCTAGGTACTAGTCTAGGTCCTGGGCATAATGAACAATGCACGAGATCAAGTCCCTGCCCTGTAGGGCTTAACTTAGATGTGGTTCCTGCCTACAAAGTGCTTATCCTGTCGTGGGCCAGCCACGCAATTGAAGTCCACAAGAGGGAGGGACACTGGGCACTGGACTGGGTCCAAGGCTAAGGGAGGACTCCATCTAGGTCTTGAGCAAAGGGTAGATTTTGGAAAAGCAGAATATAGGGATGAGGACGGCACAGGCAGGGACACTGTGAGCAGAAACTCAGAGGACAAAGGAGACACGGGCTTGTGGCAGGGTAGAAGCTGATGGACAAGGTGGTGGGCTCATGTTCAGACAGAGGAGCCCAAGCTTAGAGACACTGAGTTCAGACAGATTGCAGAGCCCCCCAAAATGCTAAAGTACCCTGAAAAGTATTTCTAGGGTTCCAGGCAGAGCCTATAGTCTCTCTGCTGAGGAGGGAGTGGCTGGGCTGAGAGTGAGGAGGGGGGCCGCACCAGGGGGCTGCTTCCCTCTCTGTGTGGCTGAAGCCCCTGGCCTTGGGTCCAGGTGGCCCACCTTGGGCTCCCCTAAGCCTCTCCTGCATATCAGGAAGCCAGGATGCCAGAATGTGGGAGGTCTGAGACTTTTCCTGGGGCAGGAGTGTGTTGGCTTTGGAGTCCCAGACTCCCCCCCAAACAAGGGTCTGGATTCCTTAGGTGGCCACATGAACAAGGGGTTGGGGCATCACAGCAGTGCAGTGTCTACCCATTGGGGGCAGGGCGTGGGGCAGGCGCCTCCTTGCTCAGCCCCTCTCTCATGTCCATCCCACAGTCAGAAAGTTCCAGTGACTAGCCTGAGTGACAACCCACTGCAAACCCAGTGAGAAACCCCCTTAAGGGAAGGTGGCTTCCCGAAAGTTGGCAGGAAACAGAGCACTGGCCTGGGAAGCACTAGAACCCATGCTAGCTCTGCCCCAAGCTGGGTGACTTTGGACAGAGCCCTTCACCTCTGAGTCTCAGTGTCCTCATCTGGAATAATTGAATAGTAATGACTACCTCCCAGAGTGGACGGGGGCAAGGAGGTTTTGCAGGTGTGCACGCACATGTGCTACAGATGTAAAGATTGTGGTTGGGAGTGACTGGGTTGGGCCTGGGGGCTGCTATTCCTGACTTTCCACTAGGGCATTGCCATGAGGCCTTTCCAGCCATCCTTAGCCCCATGCCCTAAGAACTGCCTGTGGTTTCCCCATGGGGGGGGTACCTGGTGCTGGGATTGCTGAAGAAGGCCACTCCAGAACAGTTTCTTACTCATGGCCCTATCATGTGCTGGCCCACTCCCGCCCCCACCTGCTCCTTTTCCCTAGGATAAGCCCCCTGTAGCAGCTCCACCTCCGAGTGTCTCAGCTTTCCTGACTGCTTTGCCCGACCTGGCCCAGCTGGCTGTGCTGGCATAGACCCTGGTCTGGTGGCTGGTTATAAATAGCCCCTGCACCCACAGCCTTGGCAGGGTGCTCCTGGCGTGGGTGCAGAGGACACTCGAGAAGAGGCAGCAAAGCTGCTGTCCACACCACACCAGGCCCAGCGCTGCTGTAGAGGTACCCAGTAGTGGGTCCAAGGGCATGTGGGTCCAGTGAGCTGAGGAGCCTGCCTGGGGCACAGGGTTCCGCAGGCCCCAGGGGTGCTGGCCAGGGCTGGCTGTAGGCTTGAAGCATCACTTTTTTATCTTATAACAGGGACAGAGCAAGGGAGGGTGGCAGTTGAGAGGCGGAACAAAGTGGGCCTGTGTGCCTGCCTGATGGCTTTCTTTGAGCCCAGCTCATTAGAGGGCAGCGGGTAGATATTCTCCTTCCATGGGGGATGAAGGGAGGGAGAAGGCAGGGCCTGGAATGTGCCACTGTAGCGCCTGCAGTCCATCACCAAATCCCCATAGTCCTCAGCTCCGGGCCTGGGGAGGAATATATTTAGTGGATGAGCACCAGTGACAGTGTGACCTTACAGTTTATAGACCTCCTTTCTCACGGGTAAAATAGAATCAATAATACCTACCTCACAGGGCCATGGCAAGGATTAAGTGAGGAAGAGGCCACTTGTGGGTGGGTATTGTACTGTTTTGTTTTGGTTGTTTTTTTTTGAGTCAGAGTCTCACTCTGTTGCCCAGGCTGGAGTGCAGTGGCACGCTCACGGCCACCAAGCCTGAACCTGCTGGGCTCAGGTGATCCTTCCACCTCAGCCTTCCAAGTAGCTGGAGCTACAGGCACGTGCCCCACCATGCCCAGCTAATTTTATATTTTATATTCACATATATGTGTGTGTGTGTGTGTGTGTGTGTGTGTGTGTGTGTGTGTGTGTGTGTGTAGTAGAGATGAGATCTCGCCAAGTTGCCCAGGCTGGTCTCAAACCCCTGAAACCGCTGACCTCAGACAATTATCTCATCTCAGCCTCCCAAAGTGCTGGGATTGCTGGTGTGAGCCACCGTGCCCAACCTGTTTTGCGGTTTTTAAGTGAACCCGAAAAAGACTGATTAGGCCACAATAGTGTATTGCCGACAGATGTTCCTGCTGACCCTGTCCCCTCTCTATGTCCCCAGGCTGCCCCACATCCCTTGCAAACACGCCAGGCCCTCAGCCCCAGCCCATGGACCTGCGGGTGGGCCAGCGGCCCACAGTGGAGCCCCCACCTGAGGCCACGCTGCTGTCCCTGCGGCATCCCCGGCGTCTGCACCACCACCTCTTCCTACCAGGCCTGCACCAGAGCACAGCAGAGCCCATGCGGGTAAAGAGAGCTCCCCATGCATGGGGCTACCTCGAGCTCAGCCCCCATTCTGTCTTCCCTTCAACCTCCCTAGTCTCAGTCCTCAACTCTGTGTCCCTTCCTGGGCTGCTGGCCCTGCCCACAGCTCTCCATGGACACACCGGTGCCTGAGTTGCAGGTGGGGCAGCAGGAGCAAGAGCTGCGGCAGCTTCTCAACAAAGACAAGAGCAAACGAAGTAAGGATGGAGGCTGCCCAGCCTGGGTGCCGGCAGCCACTTCTGTGGGCCTGGGAGGGATTAAGTGGGCGGGTCACCATCAGCTGGGCCACCAGCCTCACTTTCCCTCTGCTTCTCTAGCTCTGTGAATGTGGGGGCTCCAGGGAGAGGTGGGGCCTCAGACTTGACTCTTGACTGAGGAGTCCCAGGGACACCTTATACTGGGGGTGTGATCACGGCAGTGGGCAGAGTGTGCCCGGAGGCTGCCTGTCACCCCTCCCAGGCCACTCATGACTCTCTGCCCTGGCAGGTGCCGTAGCCAGCAGTGTGGTCAAGCAGAAGCTGGCGGAGGTGATTCTGAAGAAGCAGCAGGCAGCCCTTGAGAGAACAGTGCATCCCAATAGCCCCAGCATTCCATTCAGGTGATTCTCCTCCCTGCCTGCTCCCTCCTGTCTCCACTAGCTCCCACGTTAGCCTGTGAGCATATGTACATGTGCCCCCTTCCTTCCCAGCTGCCACCACCTGACCCTTACCCTTCATCTGTACATAATGCCCCTATCTCAGCTAATACTGCCTGCCTGCCTGCCTGCCTGCCTTCCTTCCTTCCTTCCTTCCTTCCTTCCTTCCTTCCGTCAGAGTCTCACTCTGTTGCCCAGGCTGGAGGGCAGTGGCACACTTATAGCCACTACAGCCTAGACCTGCTGTGCTCAGGTGAACCTTCTGCTTCAGCCTTCCAAGTGACTGGAATCACAGGCATGTGCCACCAGTGCAGCTAATTTTCTGATTTACTGTAGAGACAATGTCTTACCATGTTGCCCAGGCTGGTCTCAAACCCCTGGGCCCAAGCAGTCCTCTTGTCTCTGCCTCCCAAAGTACTGGGATTACAGGCATGAATCCTCTTCCTCTCTCTTTTAATTAATTATCTCTCCCCACCCCAGCTGAGGCTCTTCTCACACACACACATACCCACACACACACACACCCAAGCTTTCTTGCACGCATGAGTCCCTTCTCTCTTTATATCTTCCCCTAAGCACAAACATGTCCTAGTTCCTACAGCAGGTTTCTACTGCAGGTGACAGAGTCCCCAGTAGGCCTCTCACCCAGGCGAGACCCTGGTTTCTATGCCTAGATAAGAACTCTGCACTGTGGCTGCTGGGTAGAACGAGTGGCCCACTGCTGCCACCTGGAGATTGTTCCCATTCCTGCTTGCCCCACACTGCCCGGCCCTGCCCCTGCTACCTCCCTAGCAACCTATTCATGGTGATGGCTGTGCAGCATCCCTGCCCCTCTAAAGCAGCCTTGCCCTCACCCCACAGGACCCTCGAGCCCCTGGAGACAGAAGGAGCCACCCGCTCCATGCTCAGCAGCTTTCTGCCTCCTGTTCCCAGCCTGCCCAGTGATCCCCCAGAGCACTTCCCCCTGCGAAAGACAGGTGAGCTGGACAGACGGGTAGGACCCTCCAGGGAACTGAAGGCGAAGGGCCTGGAACACAGGTCAGGAGTGCCGAGGGGTGGGAGGATTGGACTGGGGGCGTTGGTCAGCAGGCTATGGGCTTCTCTCTGGCTCTGCCTTCTTTTGCCTTAACCCTCAGAGGTAACTGGGAGTGAGGGACTAAAGGGTGGAGAAGAGAAGGTTGGCCTGGGGATCTGAGTAATGCTGGTGCTCCCCGCAGTCTCTGAGCCCAACCTGAAGCTTCGCTACAAGCCCAAGAAGTCCTTGGAGCGGAGGAAGAATCCCCTGCTTAGAAAGGAGAGTGCACCACCCAGCCTGCGGCGGCGGCCTGTAGACACCCTCGGAGGTGAGGACCAGCAGGGTGGGTGTGGTTGCCATCCTCAAACCTGGCTGGTCTTGTCCTTTTGGGTCTCACCTAGACAGGGTTGCCTCCTGCAGCTGCCATGTGTGGTTGTACTAGGTGTCCTATATATTCACCAGGGAGGAGTTGGGACTGAAACCCAGCCCCTACTCTGTTGGCTAAGCTGACATCTGCCCAGAAGCGGTGACACCCTTAAAAAAACTGTGCAGAGGTGCTATAGGCTAGTGGTGGGCTATCTTCCTTCTGCTGTTGTGGGAGGAAGGAAGGAAGCAGAGGCCACCCGCTAGGGAAGGGACCGTTCTTGGGTCTCCTGCACCAGCAGCCTGGCTGTGCTCTCCTGGCCACCCCAGCCTCTGACTGCACTTCCCTTTCTCCCCAACCCTCAGACTCCTCCCCCAGTAGTAGCAGCACACCTGCGTCAGGGTGCAGCTCACCCAATGACAGCGAGCATGGCCCTAACCCTGTCCTGGGCTCAGAGGTAAGGCCTTCCCTGGACCGGGCTCTCCTGGGGCAGTTCTGAGGCTCAACCTTCTTCCAGCAAGTGACCCTACCAGGGCTGGGGTCACAGGGTCTGAGCAGCCCCCAGCAGAGCCTCTGGGTGTTTTGGGGAAGGCGTGTCAAGGGTAGAGGTCTGGGACCAGTGACCACTTGCCCTGCTCCCCATGGCAGGCGCTCTTGGGCCAGCGGCTGCGGCTGCAGGAGACTTCTCTGGCCCCGTTCGCCTTGCCGACAGTGTCCTTGCTGCCCGCAATCACGCTTGGGCTGCCCGCCCCTGCCAGGGTGAGTGGCTCGGGCGTCCACCCCCACTCTCCATTTTCCCAGCTTCTTTCACTCCCTTTCCTGCTGCCTCACCCATTACCTTCACCACGCTCTGCCGGAATCTTCTCCCCATGACTGCTCCCTGCCTTTCCCCCAGGCTGATGGTGACCGCAGGACCCATCCATCTCTGGGCCCTCGGGGGCCGGTCCTGGGGAGCCCCCACGTTCCCCTCTTCCTGCCCCATGGCCTGGAGCCCGAGGCTGGGGGCACCTTGCCCTCCCGCCTGCAGCCCATTCTCCTCCTGGACCCCTCAGTGTCTCATGCCCCCCTGCTGACTGGTGAGTCCACTGCTTCTCAAGGAAGGGGCTGGATCCCTGCACCCTGCCAAGGGCCAAGCTTGGGAAAGGACTCGTCCTTCCCGTCCCCTGTCCGTGCCCCTCTCCGGGGCATCTTACATCTCCCCGCTGCGCCCCAGCCCCCCACCCCATGCCCTCACTTCCTGCCATTGCTCCCCGGGGTTCCCGCCTCACACCCCCTCCCCCATGCCATTCTTTCCAGTGCCTGGGCTTGGGCCCCTGCCCTTCCACTTTGCCCAGTCCTTACTGAACAACGAGCGGCCCCCCGGGTCAGGCCTCCACCGGCCACTGAGCCGGACTCGCTCAGAACCCCTGCCCCCCAGTGCCACTGCCCCCCCACAGCTGGGCCCTCTGCAGCCCCGCCTGGAGCGGCACAAACCTCACGTCCAGCTGATCAAGGTGAGAGAAATTGGGTGGGGGAGGTCCTACAGGGGTTGCTTAACTGGGGCCCTGCAGGCTGAAAGAAGAGGGGGACTTAGGAAGGGCAGGGACCTGGAGGGCAAGAGAGGGATGTGGCTTTTGGGGGCCCAGAATGCATGGCAGCTCGCATCCTTGCAAGCTGAGTGGATGCCTAGCCCAGCTCACCTCCTCCCATCCCATACCCCTTGCTCCACTGTGGCTTCTCAGCCAGGTGTCTCCCATCTCCAGAGGCCAGCCAAGCCGAGTGAGAAGCCCCGGCTCCGGCAGATACCCTCTGCCGAGGACCTAGAGACTGATGGCGGAGGAGCAGGCCAGGTGGCAGATGACAGCCTGGAGCACAGGGAACTGAGCCATGGGCAACCTGAGGTCAGAGGCCCGGTCCCTCTCCAGCAGCACCAGCAGGTATGGCAGTGGCCCAGGGGACTCTGGGGCCCAGCATAGGATGGTCAAGTGAGGGAGATGGGACATCAGTGCAGGGGACAACTTGAGGACCCATGTTGCCTTATAGAATCCTGAATGCTGCATCCACACTAAGGTATAAGCAGGTACACACGTGTTCACACACACACATGCTCACATCACATCCACACATGTGTACACACACTCCAGCAGCCTGTCAGTCTCAGGGTGAAGCCGCATCCCTTTTCCAGCAGGGAGTCTGGCCTTAACACTGCCCTAGTATGCCCCTGTATCCAGGAAGGTGATCAGGGCAAGAGGTGGGACAGAGCAAGCCTTGACCATATCAACCAGAACGCGCTCATCGTGTGACTCAGACCATGATGTATTAGTTTGTGAGGGCTGTTGGGACAAGCACTGTAGATTGGGTGTCTTAGATAGCAGACATTTACCACCTCACAGTTCTGGGGGCTGAAAGTGGAAACGAAGGCGTTAGCGGAGATGGTTCCTTCTGCAGGCTGTGGGGGCAGGAGCTGCTCCAGACCTCTCTCCCTGGTTATGGATGGCTGTCTTCCTCCTGGGTCTTCACATGGTCTTCCTCTGTCCATGTCTGTGTTCAAATGTCCTCTTTTTATAAGGATGGCAGCCATATTGGATTAAGGCCCACCCTAATGACCTCATTTTAATTTGATTGTCTCTGTTTGTAAAGACCTTATCTCCAAGTAAAATCACTCTCTGAGGTGCTGGGGATTAGGACCTCCACATATGAATTTGGGGTGAGGGGGCACAATTCAAGCCATCACACATGGTGACAGTCCACATAGTGTTCCCGGACAGTTGCACAGTCCCTGGAGACAAGGAGATCCTGGCCAGAGCTGGACCTAAGGCCCCTTTCCCGGGTTCTGACTTTGGTGTCCCAAGGGCCCAGGGAGCTCTGGTGGAATTGGGTGTCCAGTCTGGGATGCAGAGCTTTGAGGGAGCTGCTGGGGTCAGGGAGCTCAGAAAGTCAAATGCCAGAGCCCATCCGAACGGCAGGCCAGATGGCTTCTGGAATCTCTTCAGAAAAGGAGGCACCTGGGGTTTCCCAAGACTTCAGGCAGAAGCAGATGGAGCAAGACCCTAGGAAACTGGAAACCAATGGCCTCCTCTTTCCCTCAGGTGTTGCTGTGGGAACAGCCGCGACTGACCGGGCGGCTCCCCCGGGGAAGCACCGGGGACTCTGTGCTGCTGCAACTGGCCCCAGGCGGACACCGGCCCCTGTCTAGGACTCAGTCTTCCCCAGCCGCTCCTGCCTCACTGCCAGCCCCAGAGCCCACCAGCCAGGCCCGCGTTCTTTCTAGCTCAGAGATTTCTGCTAGGACTCTGCCCTTTACCACAGGTAAGACTGGGAGTAGAGTAGGGGCAGGAGAGGGAGGCTCAGAGCCCATGTCTGTGTTGTGGTGTCACCTGGGACATTTTCAGAGGCCACAGGGCACTTAGTCTTGTTCGATCCACAGAGATAAGGGTGGGGCAGCTAGTTATTCAGTCTGGCTGACGAGGAGACCAAGGCTCAGGATATCTAAGGTGAATCTAAACTTGTGGTCAAATAGCAAGTGGCAGTCAGGCCAGGATACGAATTCCAGCCTCCTGCCAATGCGTTCAGCCCTTTTAAAAAATGATGTTTATTGCTCTGCTTGTAAAAGAGCTCAGAAGTATTTCAGAAATTTTGAGAAGTACAGAAAAGCATATGAGTAAAGTAAAAATCAACCAGTATCCCACCACCCAGAGGTAACCCTCTTCAATTCTGCTGTATTTTAATCCAATCCTTGTTCTAGCCATGTGTCCGTATACCTGATGCTGTAACACACGAACCACACTTTGTACCCTGTTTTGTTTAGTTAACATGTTGTGAACATTTCTTGACATAATTAATCTATAAGACTAAGGGGTCTTAGTATTTCATCATGGCATTTTATTTAGTGATTTTTGTTACTGGCTGGATATTTGATTATCACTCATTTTTATTTCCTTATGCATAAATCTCTACTCATGTTCCCAAGGTATTTCCCAAGGTTCTCTTGAAAAGAGTGGCATTCCTGGGTTAAATGGTGTGCGCATCTTGAGGGTCCTTGGTGTCCTGAGATGCACAGAAGCTGAGCTTCCCATCAATGTGCAGGGCCTTCCTCTAAAGACCCCCACCCCCCACGGGTTAGACCGAGACTGTCTCTTCTCTAAAGTGGTGCTTGTCTTACCACATGACCTAGTGTCATTGTGGGCTTCCCAGCTCCTTGTTTGGAGTTTCCTACAAATTCTCTTCCCTCTCACGGCCCCTTGGTAGCCTCTTTGGGTTCATGACACTTCGTGCACAATTCTCAGCATTAGGCCATATGTGTTTAGGCTCTGAGCTTTTGAGGACCTGGCAGAGGTGACAGGCCGGAGCAATTGCGTCAGCGTTTGGGAAGGCAGTGGCTCTGTGACAGCCATGTTGGCTGGTGCTGTGTTAGTGTGTTGTCTGCAAGCACCTAGGGAAGCGACTGGGCATTCGGGGATGGGTGTGAAGTGCTAGGACTAGGGCTGGGGGCAGGATGGGGATTGCAGGCTGGTGTGGGTGTGAGGGGTGTATGTCCTACCTGGTTCCCTGTGGGTGCCGGCTGTGGTGGTGGTGGCGGCGGCATGCTCTCTGTCTGCAGCCATGGCCATGGGGGCTGGGGACACTCCACGGGGTCCTGGCCTGACCTCTGCTTCCACAGGGCTGGTGTATGATTCGGTAATGCTGAAGCACCAGTGCTCCTGTGGAGACAACAGCAGACATCCAGAGCATGCCGGTCGCATCCAGAGCATCTGGTCCCGGCTGCAGGAGCGTGGGCTCCGGGGCCAGTGTGAGGTGAGGAGACAAGGCGGGAATGGGGGCCACAGAAGGGGAGGAGGTAGGAGTAAGGGGAGGGAAGGGGCCAGCAAGGGATGAGGGGGCTGTGGGGGTGATGGTGATGGGAGGGCAGGGTAACAAGACCTTAGGAGCTCTGTGGCCCTTTCTCAGTGTCTCCGGGGCCGGAAGGCCTCCCTGGAGGAGCTGCAGTCAGTCCACTCTGAGCGCCACGTGCTACTCTATGGCACCAACCCACTCAGCCGCCTCAAACTGGACAACGGGAAGCTGGCAGGTGGGGCCTGGTGATGCCTGGGGCCCTGTGTTTCCCTGGGCCCCAGCATCTCCTATGCTCTTATGTCTCAGCTTTGCCCAGCAGCCACCTCCTGTCCCTGGACATAACCTGCTCCAGCTTGCCGCCTTGTCCCTCTGCTGCCCACCTCCCTTCTCCCTCCACACCCACTTGGCCCTCTTACTGGAGCCTCCCTGCTCCTGGCCAGTCAGAAACTGAGAGCATGCACACTCACGTGGCCTGGCCTCTCCCCACAGGGCTCCTGGCACAGCGGATGTTTGTGATGCTGCCTTGTGGTGGGGTTGGGGTAAGTGTGCCCTAGGGTCTCAAGTGGGCATTGCCAAGGGCTTTTGGGTTTCCTCCATTCAGTTCTCCCAGGCCCAGCCCCTGCCTGCTTGTTCTTGTGATTCTGCTAGACAGGACGGGCCAGGGACTTTCCCATGATGCCACGTGTAGGTGGGAAGCTCTTTCTGGACAAGTGTGTCCTGGATCCCTCAGTGTCTTCTGAGGATGGAGCCCAGTCTAAGCCTTGCACTTAGAAGGTGTTTGGTAGATGTTGAGTGAGGCCCAAAGAGCAGGGCCAGACTTGAGGCTTGAGATCCTCTCCCTTCATAAGACCCCCGTGGTTGGGCGTTGGCCATTCCACACAGGCCTCCAGGGTGCCCGGCCAGCTCTGGAGGGGGCCTCTCAGGCCAAGTTGGGGCTGTCTAGCCTGGTCTCCAGACCCCAGGCTGTCTGGTGTGGGGCTGTAGTGATGCTTCCAGTGTCCTTGGCGATCCAGGCACCTCTCTACCTCAGGACACAGCCCTCCAACCCTCAGCTTTGCTTTCTCTTTATCCTGCTGGGGAGCTTCCTGCCCCCTCTGGCTTGGCTCTCCTTGCCTAAAAATGTCCCTGCAGTGCTTTCTCAAGCAAGGTGTGTGGAGGCAGGGGATAGAGGCCTCGTTCTGGAGGGGAAATGGGAGCAGCTGTAGCTGGTGGGGGGACAGTTTGGGAGCCAGTCAGTGCCCTATTCACAACTTCCCATTTCTTGCCACTTTCTGGTTTTTCCAACTGTTGTTGCTTCTGTTTTCTCCTCCCTCTCTCCCTCTCTGTCTCTCTCTCTCTCTCTTTCTCCAGCCTCTTGAGACTCTCTCTGCCTTCCTCGCCTCTCTTGGTCTGCCTCGCCCTCCCCATCTCCCCATCATGCCCCCCGGCCCCTCCCTAGCCTTGAGGCCCAGGGACTGGGTTTGGGGGGCCTCCCAGCCTGGGCTAGGGGCCCTGAGTGGAAGACAGTGGTGCAGACGGCCCCTCCAGCTCCGACCGTCCCGCAGGGCCTGAGCAGAGTCAGCTGGGGCTTAAAACCCCCTCCCGGCCCAAACCCCAAGTCCCGCCCAGGTAACGCCATGCCCCCTTCCCCGACCGGGGAGGCAGGCGTGATGCTGCCGGCAGAGTGCTGGCCAGATATGGGCTGGTGCTGGGACTCAAGCTGGGAAGGAGAAGTCCTGCTGGGACTGGGGGACACAGGAGGCCTTGCCTTTGGGCGGTGGGGCACTGGGGAGGCAGCGCTGTCTGCCCAGCTCCCTGCCCCTGGGGTCCTGGCCATGGGGTGGGGACTGCCCCGTTGGGCCCTGGCTCCTGCATGAAGCCTTGGATGATGCGGGCCCTGACTCTGGCTCCCACAGGTGGATACTGACACCATCTGGAATGAGCTGCATTCCTCTAATGCAGCCCGCTGGGCCGCCGGCAGTGTCACTGACCTCGCCTTCAAAGTGGCTTCCCGTGAGCTAAAGGTAGGGGGTTTGGGTTGAAGGTGACCAAACCATGGGGGCAGTCTTGTCCCTCTTGGATATTGCCGCAGGGTTTTGGAAGGGAAATCAAGGGTTCTGGGGACCAGGTTGAGATTTGAACACTAGGGGCAGGTTCATGTGTCCATGGGTCAGAGTGCTGGGTATTTGGTTGACAAGTGTTCTTTCTCTTTCCAGAACGGTTTTGCCGTGGTGCGGCCCCCAGGACACCATGCCGATCATTCCACAGCCATGTAAGGGGGAGACCTGGGTGGGATGAGGTGGTGGGACAAGCCCCCAGGGCCTTCCTGTAGGGACATTCCCCCTCTTTTTCTGAGCCATTTGGGGCTAGGCCAAGCCAGCAACTGGTAGCAAAAGGGGGCTGAACAGGCAGGGGTGCAGGGAGGGAGTGGGCTGGCAGAGCCTCTCTCTCCTTCTCCCAGGGGCTTCTGCTTCTTCAACTCAGTGGCCATCGCCTGCCGGCAACTGCAACAGCAGAGCAAGGCCAGCAAGATCCTCATCATAGACTGGGTAGGTCCCTGAGCCTGGTGTTAGAGATGCGGCTTCCTGTCTTTGTTCTGCATCAGCCTCTCTGAGTTTCCCCTTGTGTAAAATTCGGGTGAAGATAACACTCATATCACAGGGCTATTGGGGGGCCTAGAGGAGATGGTGTGTGGGAAGGCCTTCTGCAAAAAGGAACTCCCACAGTGGGTAGGAGCCCTCATTTGAGTGTTGTCTTTGACCTCTATTAGCTTCTTTTGGCAGTTCTAATAATTTCTACATTTCCCCTTCAGGTAATCATGGTAAGAATAATAGAAGCCAGGCGTGGTGGCTCACACCTGTAATCCCAGCACTTTGGGAGGCAGGGGCAGGAGGATTGCCTGAGGCCAGGAGTTTGAGACCAGCCTGGGCAACAAGGCAGACCTCATCTGTGCAAAAAAAATCAAAAGAACTAGCTGAGTGTGATGGCATATACTTATAGTCCTGGAGGCTGAGGCAGAAGGATCGCCTGGGCCCAGGAGGTCAAGACTGCAGTGAGCCGTGATTGTGCCACTGCACTTCAGCCTGGATGACAGAGTGAGACTCTGACTCAAAAAAATAAAATAAAATAAAATAAGATAAAATAAAAATAATAGCAGGTGATATCAGTACACCACTAATCACATCCAGATACAGATGGTTTTGCATATGATGGATTTAATCTTGACTATAACCCATCTTACAGATGAGGAAGGTGAGCACAGCGATATTAAAGTAACTTGCACATAGTCACTCAGTTTATGAGTTATGAGACAGATCTGAATTCAGGCTGGTTAGCTCTAGGTGCTTGTACTTAACTACTAAGCTATGTCCCCTCTGGCTTTGACAGCTGTAGAAGGGACATTTCTAAGCAGTGGTTGAGAACAGTGGAGGAACTTTGTACCCTTGAACCCATACATGGTCCTGTGAGTCAAGTGTAGGTCCAGCTCTTCCTAGAGGGCCAGGTCGGACCTCATGTACTCACCCCTCTGAAACTGAGCTTGGTTTCTGATCACCTGCATCACTTTATGACTTTGTGTAAGACATAGTGGCAAGAGTTCCTGACATGTAATCCTGGACTCTTCCTTCTCCCTGCCACTAATCCACCCCTGCATACTTACTCTATCATGTGGGCTGGCCTGCCCGGCCTGCTTCCTGAGAAACTGGAATGCCTCATCTCCTTCAGGATTTCATATAACCAGCCCCATCCACCATGTCTCTCCCTCTCCCTCTGTCTCTCTCTCTCCAGAGAGACTCCCCATATGGAGAGTATGAGGCTCAGAGCCAGGCAGTGAATTACTTGGGGCCACTCTACCATGTAGTTCTAGGAACCCTAGCTCCCTGACCACAAGTTCAGGGTCCTGACCTTGAAACCCTACTAGCCTGTCCTGACCCCCATCTCTCTGCTTTTGGACCTCCCCTAATCCACTCCCAACTTCCTACAGGATGTTCACCATGGCAACGGCACCCAGCAAACCTTCTACCAAGACCCCAGTGTGCTCTACATCTCCCTGCATCGCCATGACGACGGCAACTTCTTCCCAGGCAGTGGGGCTGTGGATGAGGTAACTGCATGCTGGGGCCATGTCATCCATCCCTGTTGACTCTCCTCCTGGTGCTTCCTTTGCCTCTGTCACAATGAGCTGTGTGATCCTGGGCACATTGTTTAGCCTCTCTGATCCTCTGCTTCCCCACTGAGGAGAAGTGAGGAGGCCGGAGGAGTGGGTCTGGTAGAACTGACATCTTGGGCTCCTCTTCTGGGACTCTGCCCTCCTCATGTCTCTTCTGCATCCTATTTTCCAGGTAGGGGCTGGCAGTGGTGAGGGCTTCAACGTCAATGTGGCCTGGGCCGGAGGTCTGGACCCCCCCATGGGGGATCCTGAGTACCTGGCCGCCTTCAGGTTAGTGCTCTGGGGGCCCAGAGGAGTGAGGCCACCCTCTCCTGCCTCTTTTCCCAAGAGCACCAGGTTGGAGGTGATTAGTGGGATTGTCAGCCTGTCCCCATCAGTTACAGGTGCTTTGTAAACTCACTACCAAAAGCCAATGTTAAACAGTGCTGGCAGAGAGGCAGCCACATTTAGTCAGAGAAGCCTGCCTGGAGGAGGGGAGCTTTGAAGATAAATTTAATTTATGGAGAAATTTAATTTGTGGAGAAAGAGGGAAAGCAGATGGTGTCCATATTGGGGGAGCTACTTAAGAAAAGTCTTCTGGAAGATGGGTTTCAGGCTGTGTTCAGGAGCCCTTCTGTATTTCACACTGGAGCCCCTGCACTCCATTAGGAAAAGAAAACCCTGGAAATAGATCTCTAAATGCTTTTCTGGACATATTCTCCATGAGAGCTAATTCTGCAGGAGCCCTGGGCTGTGGTTCCTTGCATCTGTACTGAGCCCAGAGCTTTGAAGAACACCAGAATGGACCCAGAGTTGGGTAGGGGCTGGCAAGGGAAGAGGATGAGCAAATGAGAGGCCCAGGACCTCTGAGGGTCTAGCTGCCTTGGTCAGCTATCAGGTAGCAAGTAGCAGGGTGTGGTCAGCTCAGTTCGAGCATTTCCAGTCCCCGAGGCTTAGTGAACAGAGTCCAGCAGGCTGTGAGATGCCTCCTCCTTGTGGCCCTGCCCGCTGCATCTCACAGATGCACACATGTACATTTCCTCCTTTATTCCCACTGGTATCCCATTCTTGGCTCTTTTCTGCCCCTTGCTAAGTTAAGCACCCTGGGGGCTGAGTCCTCAGCCTGGTGTGTGCCAGGGACATGGGTGGTCAGCCAAGGTCAAGGAGGTCAGAGGCATCCGCTTATCCTGCTGGGGCATTGGGAGTCTTGGGGTCCTGAGAGCAGGGTGTCCCACAGCTAAGTTGGCAGGAGAAGGCTGACCCAGGTGGGGCCCCAGGCTTACCTCCTATAGCCCTGCACCGTATGGTGACCTCTCTTCTTGTGCCCTCACAGGATGGTCGTGATGCCCATTGCCCGAGAGTTCTCTCCAGACCTGGTCCTGGTATCGGCTGGGTTCGATGCTGCCGAGGGTCACCCTGCCCCACTGGGTGGCTACCACGTTTCTGCCAAGTGTAAGGGGACCCAGCTGAGGGGGAGGTGTAGGGACTGAAAGCCAGGCTGTAGGGGACAGCGAGGCACTGTCCAAGTCCAAAGGAGTAGGCAGCAGTGGCTGGCATGGGGCCATGAGCCTGAGGACTAGACTATGGCAGCTGGCCCCAGAATTCCCTGGGATCTTCTAGCCTAGCACAGCCCAGGCCCTTTCTCAGGATCAAGCCAGTTCACTACAGAGGGCTTGATCAGGTCAGACCCTTGGGGACTTAAGTCCAACAGATGGGAAACTCAGCCATAGAGCTCTGTATTGTCTCCAAGCGGGCCTGGCAGCCCCTCCAGATGGAAGATGCAGAGGAGTGGTGTTCTCAGTACACAGAAGGGCGTCCACTCAGCCCACTGGGCCACGGGACCTGGAGGAGATGGTGTGACTCCATGAAAGACAGAGGCTGTAGTCGATGCCCTAGTTCCAGTCCTAGCCTTGCTACCACTTATAAGCTCTGTCCTTTAACCTCTCTGAGGCTCGAATGAGACCCACTAATTGCATGGGATTCGATGTGCAGTGACTTATGCAATTGAGACATTCTTTATAAGGGTGGAAGCGCACAGGGAAACAACAGGGCTGGAGGATGGGTCACCTCTCCTCCACCCCGCCCCCTCCTATTTCTCCCCACCCACCCTCTAGGTTTTGGGTACATGACGCAGCAACTGATGAACCTGGCAGGGGGCGCAGTGGTGCTGGCCTTGGAGGGCGGCCATGATCTCACCGCCATCTGTGACGCCTCTGAGGCCTGTGTAGCTGCTCTTCTGGGCAACAAGGTGAGCTGCCTTCTTTCCCCATCCATGTTTCTAAGGGGCGGATGAGCCTGGCTCTCCCAGGACTTCCCAAAGAGCAGGCAGGTAGGATGGGATAGGGTGGGAGCGGCCAGGCCTGAAGCAAAGTAGGCGAAGTGGATGCCTTTTGTCCGGGTCACATCTAGGGCCAGCACCTCCCGTCCTAGGCAGAGCTGGCAGCGTAAGCCTGTTGGTTCCCAGAGGGCAGGGCTTTTGGGGTGGGAGAGAGCTGGGCCTGTGGGTCCCTGAGAGACCGGTGACTGACATACGATATCTCGTAGGTGGATCCCCTTTCAGAAGAAGGTTGGAAACAGAAACCCAACCTCAATGCTATCCGCTCTCTGGAAGCTGTGATCCGGGTGCACAGTAAGTGTGAAGAGAGGACACTCACTGAATTAGGACTTGGAAGAAACTCAGGGGTCTGCTGTCCCCAGTGGCCAGAGTCCTGGGCCTTACAGTGCCAGCCAGGTGATCTGCTACTGGTTTAGAGTAAGATTCCTATGAGTCATCCTGCAGAACTGGTGGGCAGCCCCCATGAGTGAGTATCCTCTGAGCCAGCAGGGATTGCTACCAGTGGTCTCCTCAAGGCAGGGACTGGCCTCCCGCCTCTAGCCAATCTAGTCCTGAGCCAGGCCACAGAAATACTCAGGTCTTGTTTTCCAAAAGGTCTGGTGTCCCCCTGCCTCAGTCCTGGCCACAAGGGTCTTTGGGACTCTGTCTACTTGGGGCTGGGTCTGAGGAGCACCCCATATTTGGAAAGCACTTTTTGTAGAGACCCAAGATCTGTGCTAGGAATATGAAATGAATAAACTGGATTCCCCTATCAAGGGCTCAGAAGGGGAAGTGTACACAGTGGTCTTGACACCACCGATTCTTTTAGTGGAACCCTCATGCTGGGCCCGGCTCTGTGCTGGGTGTGGTCTGCCTATGTTATTCCTCACCTCACCACAGCAGGCAGGCTGGGCATTCCCATGGGCTGGACAAGGCCATGCAGAGCAGCCATGGAGATGGTCGGCTCCCACGCCCTCCTCTCCTAGGTGCTGGGCTGAGCGCTGGTAGGGGCTGCGTGTGTGGGGCCCTGTGTTCCAGGAGGCGAGGGCTCAGGGATCTGCGGGGTCACTGACACAGATCCTGTCTATAGGAAAGTAGGCCCTCCTGGTGCCCTCAGGAACCCCACGTGTGTGGGGAATGAGTCAGAGGTGGTGTTCGGCCAGAGGAATTGGAAGAAAGGCTTCTTAGCACCTGCTGGGACCCCTTGAAGCTCTGTTGAACTTGCTCTGTTCCTCTGTCAGGGTTGTGGGGGAAGGGGCAGGTGGTAGAGCTGACCCCAAGCTGAGGAAAGGCCCACTACTCTTGGGCCCTGGGCCTGAGGCACCAACCTCGATAGCCATTCTAGAAGGCAGTGTGGAGGGGCCTGCTTTCCCGACCCTTTCTGACCTGGCTTCTTGCCCCAGGTAAATATTGGTGCTGCATGCAGCGCCTGGCCTCCTGCCCAGACTCCTGGGTGCCCAGGATGCCAGGGGCTGACAAAGAAGAAGTGGAGGCAGTGACCGCACTGGCATCCCTCTCTGTGGGCATCCTGGCTGAAGACAGGTAACGCCAGATCCCTGGTTCTGGACCCACGGCCTCCCCACCCTTTCCATTCTCCCTGCTCAAAAGACCTCAGATTCTCTACTCAGGCATCCCAACCCTTACAGGGTTCCGACCAGGTTGGGAAGGTCCTTCCTGCAGCCCTGGCTCTCCAACGTCTTACCCTTGTCCCTCCCTACAGGCCCTCAGAGCAGCTGGTGGAAGATGAAGAACCTATGAATCTCTAAAGCTCTGGAACCATCTGCCCGCCCACCCTGCCTTCGGACCTGGTTCTCTTCTAACCTCTGGCGTCAGCCCCTGTTCCTGGGTCTTTAGAGATCCTGTGGGCAGGTAGTTGGGGCCAGAGGGCAGCCTGTCTTCCTTGATAGTCACCCCAGGGAGGCTGCGAGGGCCCCTGGCCCAGGACAGGAACCAGAGGACCCTGAGAAGAGGCAGGCTGGGCAGCCAGGCCCCAGCAGGGCTCTCTTAAGAACAGATTCCACCCCTCTGGTGTCCAGGCCCCGGCTGTGGCCCCCACTCCTCAGGACAGCACAGAGGACTGGCTCAGTCGGGCCTACCCTTAACCACTATTCCTGGCTCTTCAGACCCCAGACTTTGCACACAGCCCCAGGCTCCACACAGAAATGTGAACTTGGCCTCAGCCATGGTGGCCCTTTCTAGACTCTGTGGGTGGGAGGGGGTTGGGGAGCCAAGAGGTCCCACATCCCTGAGTGCAGGGGGAGTCCCTCCTCCCACCTGCTTCCTCGGATGATTCTGGAAGCTTCCCCCAACCACTCAGCACTGAGACGCAGCTCCCTGACAAAAGTTACCAGCAGATCTCCATCTGGATCCTGCCCCGGCCAGAGGTCCCCTTCGTTGACCTCTCAGCACCCTGGTAGAGCAGACAGGTGCCCTGGGAGTCCTGTGCTTCCTGACCCAATGGTGCCAAACCTTCATCTCCCCCCAGAGGCAAGCACGGCCCCCAGGGATCCCTCAGTCATTGCCCCCTCCATGAACCTTCTGTTTCTGGGGTCTCTCCCACCCTGGCTCTGACCCCAGCCCCACATAGGACTAACCTGGCTGAGGGGAAAGGAGGTGGGAGAGAAGACACAGACATGGGGGAGGGAAGTCTGCCCTGGCAGAGTCTTCAAGACTTTTGGGGTCTAGGCCTGGGGCCAAGAAGGAAAGTGTGTGTGAGCGTGTGTATGAGAAGTATGTGTGAGTGTGTGTGTCTTCCCCAGAACCCACCATACCCTGTGTATGTATGCATGTTTTTTGTAAAAAAGAAAAAAAAGGAAAAAAAATCTGAATAAATGTTTTATTTGCTTTAAAAGTGCCTGTGAAAGGGCCTCCCAGGCATGAGTGGTGTGCCATCGAGTGGGTGTGCGGGCCTGTCTGCACTGTGGAGAGGGCACAAGGCCAGGCTGGCTGCAGCCCCCTCTAGCTCCTTGTCCTTCTGTAGCCACCGCCCTGTAGGAAGACCCTATTCTGAACATACCCTAGCCTCCCTGCTTGCCCCTCCTTAGGAGGATAAAGAGGAGGCAGCCTTGGGCTGGGCCCACAGATGATTCCCCCAACTTGATATAGGGGGTGGGAATACAGGTGCTCAGTTCAGTTCACCACAGCATCCCCAAAGGGCTGTGAGTCAGACACACCTGGGTTTAAGTCCCAGCTGGGAGCTCAGGTAAGTCCCATCACCATCTGGGGCCTCTGTTTATCAGTAAAGGGCTCCAGAAATAGACATTGTGTGTGGCTCCTTCCTGCTTTGATGCGCCATGACTTCTTAAGCGCATACCAAGCCTAGAAGAGACAGGTGAGGCAACAGGCCTAGACAGGCGCACCCAGGGTGAGCACAGAGGAAGGTGCCAGGCTGCCAGCACCTGCCCTTGTGGTTCTGAGTCGCCAGGCGTCTCCAGCAGGAAGAGTGGCACCTTAGGACCTTAGATGGCCCCAAGCCCTCTGCAGCCTGTGGGGTGTGACAGAAGAGGCACTTGTCCCTTTCTCTTCTGCCCTGGCCTCTCGGGTGGTAGACACCAGATCCCACATGAGTTGCTGGGGCTATGCTAAGAGCTGGAGGGGGAGAGCTAGCTGGTGGTTTCCCCCATGCCAAGAGGGCCTGAGCAAGAGTCCTCCACAGCCCCTGAGGCACTAACCCCATCCTCTGTCTTCCAGGGCACAACTTAGGCCATGGAAATGGTTTAGTCAGATAGTAGAGAACTAGCCCCTCCCACCCCCACAGCCCATGTGCCCCCCCAAAGATTCCCACTCCACAAGTAACAGCCAGAGGCTGTCTAATATAAATGGCCGCTGTATTTCTGCTAAAGTGACAGTGACACAGATAAGGCAAAGAGCTGGGGTGCAGGACACACCAGGTGGGGAAGGGTAGACCGTGCAAAATGGCAACTTAACATGAAAAGGGATATTTGACAACAGCCCTTCCCTCCCGAGTTAGGTGAGCCCTTGGACCAGTGTATGGGCAGAAAAGCATTTTGTCCTTCAGAAGGGAGATGTAAAAAGATAAACACTCTAGCAAAGGGCAGTGAGCAGGGGCTGGAGTGGGAGAGAAGGTATCTTGTGGCCAGGGGTGTTCTGGGTACAGTGAGGGGCACTCTGAGAAGGCAGAGTAGAAATACAGGGAGGCTGGACACCATGTTGCCCCCTTCCCCAAAGTCCTGGGGGCAGGAGCACATTCGCTGTGGCCCTTAGTGTGCCTGGTTTGGGGAGTCCACTTTGGGGTGTATGTGAGACTGGCGGGAGGAGGGGCAGTGACTGTCTGGCTCTAGCACTCTCTTGAGAGACCAGCTCTGGGTAGAACGATGGGAGGAGGGACACTGAGCTCTCCACTCAACCTCCTCAGGCTGTGGGGAAAGCCAAATTTTGCCATCCCAGGGACTGATGAGTTAAAGCTACCTAACCCTTGGGAGATGGCAGGATGGGGGGCTTCAGGTGCTCTGCTGGAGACTCCTTCCTTGACCTGACCTCCCTAGATTCCCACTCTGGCATCAGGGAGAGTCTGGGGTAGCAGGGACGAAACCCCCTGCCCTCTGCCTCCAGCACCAGGCATGGGTCAAGGCTGCATGGTCCTAGCCCTTGACCTTATTGCCCTGGCCTTACTTACAAAGTTTCCTCACTGAGTGCTAAGAAAACGTCCATTTGAAAAGGTCTAGAGCTGTCCTTGGCCAGGCCAACGGGGAGCAACACGGCAGGATCCCCTTTCCGTTGCACCCAGGTTTCCTCCGAAGGGGACGAGCAAACAGCTTCCTGGGAGGCCACACTCGTCCTGCTGTGTATTTTCTGCCGCAGTTCTGGGGTCCCCAAGGGGTGGGAGCAGGCCCTCCCGATGGCTCAGAGGCTTAGTCCAGGTCCTGAGGCCCCCCAGGGTGCAGAGACCTCACCCCTGGGTCAGAAATCGCTGAGGATGCTGATGTCAGCGAAGTCGGCCCGGTAGCGGTGGGCATAGAGGCTGAGCAGGAAGGCCCACTTGAAGGAAATGAAGCTCCAGACACAGGAGAGGTAGTAGCTGGTGGGGTCTGTGAGGCCTGCAGGGAGAGGAACACCAAGGGTGACTCGAGAGGGGCCCTTGGCCCCAGCACCTGCCCACTCAGCATCCCTACAACCTGCTGGCAGCTGAACCAATTCTACAGAAAGACAGCAAGGTAGATGGATGTTTGAACCATCCCAGGGTTTGCAGGCAGGAGGCTGTGGGGATCAAGGAAGATCAGGGCTGGCCAAGCCCAGACTGTCTGCTCTTGTGACATGTACCTTAGGCCACTTCCTACCTGCTTTAGTTAGCATCCCCCCCCCCCCCAAACAGAGAAGGACCTCTGGGCACTTCCTGCCACAGACACCAGAGGGCAAACCTGTCCCAGAGCTGGGCAGAAACTCACAGTAACTATAACTCCAGGGTGCTCACGTGGGCCTCGCACACTGTGCTCAACACCTCCATGAAATCCTCCCATCCTAGGGGGCGGGGGACTCATTCGCCTCACTTTAATGATAAGAAAACCCAGGCCCGGAGAGGTAAAGCGATCTTCCCAGTCCCTTGGACAGAAGCTGTGGAACCAGAAGAAGAATCCCAGGGGTTGTTCCTGAACCACCCCCATCTTCCCCCACCCCAGCTGTCCCTCCCACGCCCTCTTCCCCGGGGAACCATCCTCACTCTGATGCTGGGTGATGGCCAGCACGAGGAATGTGCAGAAGGCAGCGATGGAGATGGCCGAGAAGAGGACGCCCACGAAGAAGAAGCCACGGAGCCCCTTGAGCCAGGTCCTCCAGTAATCCTGCATGTACATGATGTGTGTGACCAGGACCCACAGCGCCAGCACACCTGCAGAGAGACAGTCAGCAGGCCCTGCCTGCCCGCTCCAGCTGGACCTCCTCACCCTGCCCCCAGCCCAGACCCAGGAGCCCTGGGACCCTGTGAGTCCACTAGGCCAGGCCTGTTTGCACAAGAATACAAAGAATATTGGCCTTGCCACTCATTCCCCCATGATCAGAGAGTGTTCTAGGGAGTGTTCTGTGACCTATGATGTCACAGCAACTTGGATGCAGAAGCAGATAGGAGGCTGGAACTGCCTGCTAGCAAGTCCATTAGATTTGTGAAAATATCAAACTCTGCCATTCTGCTCCCAGATTTTTTTGTTTTGTTTTGGAAAGCATGGAATATCTCACACAAAAATGTTACTTATGTTAACTCGATGTTATGTTTAATATTACCTTAAAATGCTTACAATGTTCTCAGTTTTAACTTTGAATATGTTACATATTGATAGATACAACCCGTATCAACAAAATCTGCTTGGGGTTTCACTGCTCTTCAGGAGGATAAAGGGGTCCTGAAACCAGAAAGTTCAGAATCTCGGCAGCCCAGCTGGCTTTCTGGGGACTTCCTACTGTCTACTCTAAGGGCACAGATGGGGGAAGCTGTCCTCCCACCACCAGCCTCCCCCATCTCACCCCCAGAGGCTACAGCCTCCAAGCTGCAAGGCCTGTTCTGGAGTTCTTGGGTAGCGGGTCAAACTCCTGGCATTCGTATTGCAAGACAAGGAGGCCCAGCCATGAGGATCCCAGGGTCCGAGTGCCTTCTTGCTCTTGGCCACAACTCGCTATTCCTTCCAGTTTGTGGCCAAGGGCAGGCCAAACACCCCCTAGCCTTTCCTGGGCCTGCCCTCTGTGCCTGGGTGGGTACTTCCCCTAGGATGCCAGCTGCCACTCAGTCAAGACAATACAATACAAAACAAAATAACCCTCTGTGCCAGGCAGTGCCTGTTGGCGCAGCCCAAAGAGTGGAACACATCAGCTCCACTGGCAAGGGTCTGGGGCAGGGCTGGGGGTACCGGCGAGGGGGGAATGAGGGCAGAGGTGGAGCCAGCTGGAAGCTCTCAGCCTGCTGGCCTGTAGGGCATGGGCCACACAGGCTGCTTCGTCCTGGGAGTCAGGAGGCCTTTCAGAACGAGAGCCCCTCACAGTCCACACAGAGCAGCCTACCAGCCACGCACAGCAAGGACAAGCATCTGGCTGGGGAAAGTGGTTCTCTCTGACTGTGGAGACAAGGAAGGGAAGATGACAGGGAGGCAGGGGTGGGGGTGGGGTCGTCTTTGACAGAATCTATACTGTTTTACTTCTTAGGCAGAACGGTGAGTGGAAGGGCTTTCGTTAAATCGTCTATCCTTGTTTACATGCCGGAAATGTTTCATAATTTTAAGAAAAATGTGAGAAGGGAAAAACGCAGGGGAAGCTAGTTGTTGTGGAGCTATGTTCTGGTTACGAGCTGAGGAGGTGTCTCAATTCAGGCAGTCTGGTGAGGAACAAAAAGCCCATGAGACTGCAAGCCAGGAAACTTGGGGCCTAACACCGCTGTGCCCAGTGCCTTGGTGTGTTTCCACATCTAAAAATGGGTGAGCCTAGAGGTCCAGTCGGTCTGGATAATCAGAGGCTGAGTGTTCTACCCTAGGGAGGACAGAGGCCCACCAACCCCGAGGCTTCCCCTCCCACCTGTCTGACGCCCACATGCTCTCTCAGCTCTGTCCTGCCCACACCCGAGCTTCCTCAGGGGGCTGGCATGTGGGTCTCCCTCTCCCTGAGGTCAGGGTACGCCAGGACAGGCATGTGTCTATCCCCACCTAGTTGGGAAGTGGGAGCAAGCCAGAGGCGGGCAGAATAAGAACCCCACGGTGTCTGCTTCCATCCTATGTGATGTGGATTTTACACCAGCAGCTTTCCCAGAAGGTTCACACTCTCTCACATGTGTTGTCTTAAGTTTGAATTTAGAGGAGCTATTTGGCTTCTTAAAGGGCCCCAGGGATGAGACTTGCCACTGAGCACATTCAAGGAACAGCCACCCTTCCTCTGTCTCCTCATGACACGAAGGGTTGGGGAAGTTGAGCTCTAAGGGCCTTTCCCACTTGAAGATTCAAAAGCCAGCTTAGGAGAAAAACAAGGAGGTCAGAGTAATTCCTCTGTGACTCAGCATTTTTGGGGGTAGGACATGCTGAAATGGGGACCCATCACTTAGTCCATTGCCCATGACCCAGCGGTTCCCTAAAACTCCCACCCACATATATACACACATACCAGAGAGACCTGAGGGAAGGAGGGCAAGAAAGATGGTCATTTGGGGTGTCTTGGGGCCCCGTTCTTTGTTAAGAAGCAGGCATGACTTGACCCACCTCTCACCACTCCCTGACCCAGTTTCAGGCCCTGAACACAGGCCTCCCCTCCAGAGAGACACATGCCCAGTCTGGAGGCAGGCCCATCCTAGCTCTCACCACCCTCCTTGGAAGAGAGCTCTGTACCAGCTCTACCCTAGGGGGTCACTGAAAGAGGTGGGGTCTCTCGCTGGTTCCTTCCACACCTTAGGCAAGAGGCAATGTCCCTTAGCCCTGCACCCTTCCCTAGGATCCTCAGGGACTCCAGGAAGCCTGGTCTGCACAATTCAGGGATGAAAGGACAGGGTCGCAGCCCCACCTGGCTGCGAGCCCACACCAGACCACACTCTTGCTCTCTTCCCACCTTTGTCAAGGAGTGGGGCCCTTGCTTGGCCTTTGGGCTCACACCTGACAAGCCAAGGGCAAGGAAGGCGCAGGGCAGGGTGGTGAGAGCATCCCTAGCGGCTGGGCGGGCAGTGAGGAGACAGGAGATGCCCAGGGAGCCCAAGTGGGACACCGGGTCTGGGTCAGGCCTCCTATGTTCTCCCACCCCAGTCTTCCACCCCCACCCCAGAAAGAGCAGGAGCCTACAGCCTGAGGGCTCTCCTGGATCACAGCTCACGTGGGGAAGAACACAGAGCTGTTAAGTTTCCTGGGACAATCTTCTTTTTCTCTTTTCTTGGTTTACTAGTCTAAAGCAAGAGTCTGCATGTTTCCTTCCAGGGTTCCCACAGCAGAGCCAGACCAGACAGCTCCAACCCACGCCTCCCCAGGAAAGCCAGCGCTGCTTTTGCGACTGCCTTTCTCCAAAGTCATTCTTCCCAGACACCCACCAGGATGGGACAATGTGTCCCCACCCATGAACGCTCTGCCCACTGGGCCCAGAGGTTCCATAGCTGTCCGTGTCCAGATACCAGCACACCCAACCAGCCCCTGCCTGGTCCCACACAGGGGAGAAGGAGCACTCTGGGGCTGCCCTTGGGTGACTCGGCAGTTTCTGGGCTGGAAAATGCCAAGTCAGAAGTGGGGTGCTCACAAGTTAGTAAATCTGCTGGCACTTCACCCCTAAAAGAGGAAGAAGGCTGACTGGCTACAGTCCCTCTCAGAATCCACTCAGGGTGGGGAGGCTGCAAGGCCCTGGCCAGGCAGCCCCCCTCCCCCACCATTCACCACTTCTGTGACCACCACCAAGCAGCTTTGGCTCTTCCACAGCCACTGACAAAAGTCAGACCGTCAGAGAGATGCCAGGACCCTACTCCAGCTGGTTGTGACCCTAGGGCCTCTCCCTGAAGGCAGCCCCACAGCTGACCTGCCTCAGCAGCCAAGGGATGCCTTCAAGGAGGCAGAGAGGGCAGATCTTGGGAAGAGGGGGGATCCCCAGGCAACTCCCTAGAGTATAAGAAAGAGGGCCTTTCCACAGCCGTCTAACAGATAGCTACAGATAAGAGATACAGGGCGTGGACAGAGCTGCAACACAGACTTGGAGGGAAGTCAGAGAGCTCTTTCAGGGCATCTCCTTCCACTCCTTACAGAGGAGGAACATGTGGCCCAGGGGGTCTTGACATGCCCAAGGTCAAAAGGCTAGGGAGGGCTCACCTCCACTTCCCACCAGGCCAAACTCAACACACCCAGCTGGATTCCAGGGATGGCTCTCCTTCCCCCTCTACTTCCCACCTTAGGCTTCAGCAATGCAACCATTGGACCCTGACACTACCTTCCCGAGGCAAAAGCGACAGGACCGGTTGGAAGCAGAAATCAAAAAGCTGCAAGAAGTGTATCTTGAAGAGCATGGAGAGCGGTGGGGTGCAGAGGGGAAAGAGCCAGGGCTCTGGAGATAACAGGCAGAGATGGGTTGGCTGTTCTCAGCTGGTAGGGCGGCTAGGCAGGCTTAGACTATCCTAGCCAGGGCTTCTGCCCGCCCTTCCTTGTGACCCCAGTCCTCTGCTTGGCATTGCTTAGGCTGGGGCCTGGGGCTTAGGCTGGGGCCCTCTTGTAAGGCAGAAACCTCACCCACCTTATGTTCTGACTACTCAGGGATGGCACCTAACAAACTCTGTGGTGATGAGTAAATTCCTTATTTTTAGTTATTCCATTTAGGGCCCCTTTGGCAGAGGATTTTAGTAATGGAATAATAAGATCATCCTAATTATTTTTCCCCAAGTCCTCTGGGCAAGTTACTTATTTCCTCTAAGCCTCAGTTTCCTTACCTGCAAAATAGACACAATAGTAATGCCTACTTTATAGGACTAATGTAAGCATTAAATGAAATCAAGGAATCAGACTGCTTAACACAGTGCCTGGCACATAGAAAGCATCAAAAGATGTTAGCAAGTAGAAATAATATTTTTCATCTTCCCTCCAATTATATGGCACAGAGCGGTTAAACTGCATACCCAAAGGAGGCCAGCCAGTACAGAGCAGCGGTGAGCACAAGGCCCCCACCAGCGGGCGGATGCCTCCCTTTCCCTCCGTGAAGCACAGAAAGGGCTGTTGGGGGGTTGGCAGACCTCAGCCAAGGAGCCACAGCAGACACTAACGTGGGTGGAAAGAAAATGTCCAGCCGCCATCAGATCCCTAGCGCGGTCCTCCCGCTCTCCCCGAGGGCTCTGCTGGGCATAGGGGTCTACACTAGAAGGAG
>NW_007232509.1:33681-116419 GCF_000164805.1 Carlito syrichta
TTCCGAGTAGCCGGAAATTACAGGTGCGCGCTACCACGCCCGGCTGATTTTTTTGATTTATTGTAGAGATGAGGGCTCACCAAGTTGCCCAGGCGGGTCTCGAACCCGCGGGCTCAGGCAATCCACTCACCTCGGCCTCCCAAAGTGCTGGGATTACAGGCTGAGCCACCGAGCCCGACCCATAATAACCCTTTAATAAATGTTTTGTGAATAAACAAGTGTGAGTGA
Source organism: Carlito syrichta (assembly GCF_000164805.1). Taxonomy (NCBI): domain Eukaryota; kingdom Metazoa; phylum Chordata; class Mammalia; order Primates; family Tarsiidae; genus Carlito; species Carlito syrichta. Next base: position 33,910 of record NW_007232509.1, read on the forward strand.
ATGAAGGTTAAGAATTAAACTACTACAAAGGGAATTATATACAAAGAATCTAGGCAGGACATGCTTAATTGCCAAAACAAGTAACGTAAACCAGTGGAAAACATATTTGCCTCACTCCAGAATAATCCTGGAGGAGCTTCTTTTCTGGGGGGAGGTATAGGGTCTTGCTCTGTCACCCAGGCTGGGGTGCAGTGATAGTAGCTCACGGCAGCTTTGAACTCCTAGGCTTAAGCCATTCTCCTTCCTTAACCTCCCAAGTAGCTAGGATTAAAGCCGCGCACCACCACACCCAGTTGATTAAAAAAATTTTTTTATAGAGATGGGGTCTTGCTGTGTTGCCCAGGTTGGTCTCAAACTCCTGGCCTCAAGTGATCCTCCCGCCTTGGCCTCCCAAAGTGCTGGGATTACAGGCATGAGTCACTGTATCCTGCTTGGAAACGTCTTTAAACATCATAATAATAATAATAAAAAAAAACCAACACAATGAACTCCACCCTGCCTATTAAATGTTGAATCTTGGAGTGCATATTTTCATAAGTGATTTTTAATGCTGTGAGCTCAGCACCCAGACATCCTTGAGGAGCTGCTAGTAGAGTAAATGCTGGTCCTACAGAGGAGGGGACAAGCTCTGTGGGGCAGTGTGCACTGCCATGGATGGCTTCAGAGCTGGCCGGGGTGGACAACACTTCAGGCAGTGGGAACAGCATGTGTGACAGCCCAGAGGGACGAAACGATATGGCAGGTTTGAGAAGTTGGAAGTAGTTTGTGGCTGGACGTAGTTGTGGGTTTGAGGGTGGAGTGGTATGTTCTGATATTAGAAAGGTTCTGAACACAAAGGGCCTCGCATGCTCTGCTAAGAAGACTGTCCCCCTCCCCATGGGGCCAGGGGAAGGAAGTAACAGTTCTGTATTTTAGAACTATGGCAGGAGTAATAGAGAAGGGGTGAACTGCCATGAAAGACTAGGAGTAGAGAGATCCATTGGACAAGCACTTCACCTCCTGGTTTTTTAGCTGCCGAGTCTGTAAAATAAGGACAGCAGTGAGAAAGAGTGTTGTGATAGGGGAGGGAGGAGGGAGCACACCTCATCAATAAGGGCACCTGGTCTCAAGCCAGGTGAAGTGGGAACCAAAGTGAGGCCCAAATCTTACCTACACAATGACAATTTGTATCCCTAACTGAGTTGTACCCCGCAACTTAAAAACAAAACAGTGCTGTGATGAGGAATCCATGCTTAGAAGAGTGCCTCACACATGGTAGGTACCCAGCAAACATCAGGAAGTATAATTAGTAGCAGCAGAAGGCATGGTAAGAGAGGATGAGGGGCCTCAGGGTTGGTTCAGGCAGAGGCAGAGAGAATGGAAGGAGGGAACTAAGTCAAGAGGTATTTAAGCTATTCAAGCCTAAAGGTCAGGTGGGAATTCATTAGTTGGGCAGACAGAAAGGAGGAGAGCAAAAATATTATGAGTGGACATATTAGGAGTATTGGAGCGCAGTGAGCAAACTTGTTGTGCTGGAGAGTGAGATTGTGCAAGAAAACAATGAAAACTAATTATGTAACAGTAGTGTGGGCCTAGGCTATACAAGGTTAAGGTCAGGCTGAAACGTTTTTAAATTGTGGAAGCAATCAGAGCTCTTGAAGGACATTGGACTCAGATGGGGTCAGAGCCCCAGCTTTACCACGTGCTGTGACCTGGGGCAGGCGCCCCTAACTCGGAGCTGTCCAACTGATAATTGACTTTCTCTCCTCATGGAAATACCCGTATCTACCCTCTCCACAATGGGTGGCCACTGGATACTGGTCATGTGACTAATGTGACTGTGCCACTGAATTTTTAATTGTATTTCATTTTAATTAACTTTTTAATTTTTAAATTATTTTTATTATATTACATTTTATTTTTTATAATCAATATTTTTATTATGATATTGTGGGATACAGTTAGGGGTTAGGTATACAAATATGCTTCGTTCAGGCACCCTTGTTAACTTTTTTTTGAGTTAGGGTCTCACTCTGTTGTCCAGGCTGGAGTGCAGTGGCACTATCACAGCTTATTGCAGCCTTGACCTCCTGGGCTCAGGTGATCCTTCTGCCTCAGTCTCCTGAGTGGCTACGGGCTACTGTGGGACTATAGACCTGTGTAATCACACCTAGCTAATTCTTTTGTAAAGACAAGGTCTCACTATGTTGCCCAGGCTGGTCTCAAAATCCTGGTCTCAAGCAATCCTCCTGCCTTGATCTCTCAAAGTGCGGGGACTACACATGTGAACCACTGCACCCAGTATCATTTTAATTACCTTTAACTTTAACAACTGCATGTGGCTAGCGGCTGCTATGCTGGCCAGCACGGGTAGAACTTTTCGGGACCTCTGTTGCTCCATTTATAGAAAGGAAATGGTGATGATACCTCATAGGCTTGTTTTAACACCGAGATACTATAGTTAAAGTGCTCGACAGAGTCATCCAACAAATTATTGTTGCCATTGTTGAAGCTGTTATTATTATTATTGAACAGGGATAGAATGACATAAACTAGGTCTTAGGAAGATTAGTTAGACTGTAATACCCAGGTTAGATTTGAAAAAGTGTAGAGGACAAAGCATTCGCAAGGTTATTTCATTGCTAAGGTGCAAGATCATTAAGATCTTATCTAGGTCGGGCGCAGTGGCTCAAGACTGTAATCCCAGCACTTTGGGAGGCTGAGGCGAGAGGATTGCCTGAGCCTGTGGGTTTGTGACCAGCGTGGGCAACGTGGTGAGACCTCATCTCTACAATAAACCAAAAAATTAGCCAGGTGTGGTAGCATGTGCCTGTAGTTCTGGCTACTTGGAAGGCTGAGGTGGAAGGATCGCCAGAGACCAGCAGGTTGATGCTGGGGTGGCCATGAGGGTGACAGAGTAAAACTCCAACTACCTCCCCCCAAAAAGATCTTATCTGGAGAAAGGCCATGAGAATGGCAAGGAATGGAAGGATTGTGGAGCTGCAAAGTACACGTATGTGCACCACGCGTATACATCTTCTCACATCAGCTTTCTTTCCAAGGTATTCTCAAAGTGTACACTCCCATCCCGACCCAGGACAGACACCATTGCGTCCCCTACAAGAAAGATAGCCACTCTCCCTGTCTGCGGCAGAGACCACTATTGTTCACTCATACCTGTGTGTCTCTTCTTCCGGGCATGGGCACGTGACCTCCTAAATCTGAACTACATGTCCCAGCCTCCTTCCAGTTAATCTGATGCCATGAGATCATGTTCTGAGCAACTGAATGAAAGCAGAAACCTGTGTGCCCTTTCAAGGCTAGATGCATAAAAATCTCCAATACGTGCTGCCTTCCCTCTTTCTGTTGTGTGATGGCTTTAGAGGCCATATGTTGAAGTCAGCAGCACCACATGATGGAAAGAGCCTGAAGCCTTGAGTGAATGGATGGAGCCGAGCCGCCACCACACCCCAGACCCTCGCTGAACTGGACCATAAAATTGTACAAGAAAACAATGAAAACTAATTATACAACAGTATAATTAGTGGGCCCCCAAGTTGTATAAGGCTGAGGACAGGCCGAAACGTTTTTAAATTGTGGAAGCAATCTGACTTCTTGAAGGGCACTGGACTCAAATAGGGTCAGAGCCCCAGCTTCACCACTGAGGTTTCAGGGTTGTTTGTTACAGCTAACCTTATTATCCTAATACACCAGCCCTCATTCCATTCCAGGTCATCTAGACAGTCCTATACAGACAACCTATCTGAACCATCGATTGCTCTGAAGTCTCTTTTCAACTAGGCCCCACCAATACTAAGGCAGATTTCCAACTCCCATCTGTAGACACCCTCCCTCCTAAGAAATTCTGCCTCGCTCCCTCCCAAAAGGCACATTCCAGACATATCTTCTGCCACCATGCTATGTCAAGGATACACCCACTAAGCCATCTTCCAGATGATTAAGTTTATTGAACTTGTCAGGGCTTCCTCTTCTCTTCTTCTTAATTCCCATGCAGAGGGACCTCTGCTGCCCCTGGGGCATGTCCTTGTTTACTGTTGCTCAGAACCAAACCTAGGGGTCATCTCTGAGTTCTCCCTTTCCCATCCCCTAAGTTCAATTTATTACAAAACACAGTGGACCTGCCCTCTCTCTTCATCTCCACTGTCACTAGTCCAGCCACCATCATCACCACCTGCCCACCTGCAGCAGCCACCTGACTTGCCCTCCTCTGTTCATCCACTCTCTATCCAGCAGTTGGAGGGATCTTTTAAAAATAACAAACAGCTATGTGCAGTGGTTCCCTCCTGTAATCTCAATACTTGGGAGGCCAAGGCAGGAGGATCGCTTGAGCCCAGGAGTTCAAGACCAGCCTGGGGCAACATAGCAAGACCCTGGCTCTAAAAAACAAACAAAACAGAACATGGTACTCCCCTGCTTCAATCCTTCCAATAGCCTCCCAAGCTCTTAGAGTAAATTCATAGGGTCTTGCCAACTCTAACCTGCCTCACAAACCCCTGCTCATTTCACTTCAGGCACACTGGCCTTCCTGTGGCTTCCTAAACATGCCACACTTGTTCCTGCCCCAGGGTCTTTGTGCCTGGTCCCTGAGTGCTAAGACTGATCATTCAAGCCTCAGCTCAAATGTGACCTCCTCAGAGGATACCTCACCCTGTTTTATTTCCTCCACAGCATTTACCACACATGAAACTGTCTTATGTATTTATCCTTTCCATCCCACTCCTGTAGTCCCCATTGGAATAAATCCTCCAGGAGAAGAGGGGCTTCCTGATTTTCCTGGGACTTTTCAAGTCCCATGTCTCAGAAAACCCTTCACTTGAGGGAAAAACATTATGGTTAGTGACTCTATTGCCTGACTCGATCGCTCTTGTATTCCCAGTACCTGGTACCAGGTGTCTAGGTAAGAACTCAGTAAATATTCATGCCGTAAATAAAAAATGGCTGCATGTCCATAAGAATTATTTGATCCTGGCTCCAGGGGGCAGCCTTCTCCAACCTTGGACCTTCAGGCTCAGCTTTGCAGACTAGGTTAGTCTTGTGTGAATGAATTTAGGTGGTGAGTTCCACCAGATTCTCCTCAGATCCTACATGGTCTCCTTGCCCACCCCTGCTCTCATGGAGTTCAAAGTTAAGGACCCAGGCTATGGCAGCCCAAGGCTGTGCCTGACTCAGAGGTGGATTCCTTTCCCCTCCCCACCCGACTCAGGTCACCCCCTGCAGCTTTGTCTTCTTGAGTTGGAGCTTGCAGACCACAGAACAGAAAGGACTGTCTTAGAGGGGAGCAGCAGGTGGTTGGCTGCAGAGAGAGGCTGCCCCCTCACCACACATTCACTGCAGGAAAGACTCAGATCCAGGGTTCACCTTGGGCCTGGAATGCTGCTCCCCAGGGCAGGGGCTGCCTTCTGCCCCTAGAAGAGGATCGCCTCAGTTCTCAAGGTCAAAATGAAACTACTCGGAGTCTGGGTTCTGGCTGAGACCTCACTTCCTCTGCCTGCCCATTGACAGCCTAGAGGTTTGTGCAGAAGGTAGCCTGGCAAGTGAGAAGATGCTTAGCGGAAGCAAGAGGTCTTTGCGCTCACCAGCTAGAAGAGCATCAGAGGCAGGACCAGAGGCTGCATTAAGGGTGGGGAGGGAGACACAGTCACAGAAGTCCAGGGAGAGCAGCATTTGGTAGCCAGGGCCTAGGCCTATTCACCTCTCCTGGTGTTCTCTGGGGACCTCCACCTCCTGACCTGAAGCCCCAATCACAGGTAGCCTGCTCTGATTCTCTCCTTTCATACTGAGGGGGTTATTGTTGGATGGGGAGGACACAGTGGGTAAAGTCAGCAGTTCACCTCAACAGGGACTTGAGGCTGGGGACAAATGGTCCTGATTCACTTGGGTGACTCCTTGGGAGCTGCAGGGGGATAGAGAAAGGCAGATTACAGCACTGTGAGGAGTGAGCAAACAATAAGGCTTGGGGCAGGAGGGGAGGGCATTAACTCTTTCCCAAGGGCAGAGCCTGGTGCAGGGTTAATCAATATTTGACCTTTAGATTTGAATTTGGGGATGGGCTTGTTGAATGAGAAAGTTACCACAGAACCTTCATGAATGCATGTAGGTCCCCTCTGTCCAACTGCATGAGTGCCAGGTGAAGTAAAGGACAAGAAATAAGACGGTCACCCGTGCTAAGTCAAGAATGGCACCCTGGAGAGGCTCGAGTAGCCACATCTGATGGCACTTTCTAGAAGGGAGAGGGGGTAGACAAGTGAAGGACTGAAGTCGTGGGAGTAATGGTGATTGGTCAAGAACTGGGTGGACAGGTCCTGGGAGGAAAGTCAGATCTGGGGAAGCCATGAAGGAGGTGAGAGGACCCGTGGCAGGAGACGGAGGAAATCCATTTACTGTTTAGCACAGGAAACCATTCCTGAGGGCCTTCTATGTACATGGCACTGACCATGCAAGGCTGCAGAGCAAATCAGAGACAGTTCCCACCCTCTGGCACTTACCTTCTCCTAGAGGAGGAATCACAAAACAGTTATGCAATTCTTTAATCTCACCGTGGCGAGTACCCTGCGTGTGGCAGGGAAATGGGACCCCGCAGGGATAAGCCTGACACAGGCTGGGCCCAGTGTGGGGAGGATTGCCAGGCTGGAAGCAGTACCAGGCGAGAAGCTGCCACTTTGCCTGGCTCCTGGGTCCAGCAGGCATCCTCTGGTGAGGCCGAGGAGGCTGGGTCTGGGGAGCACTGAAGCAGATTAGATCAGGATTCAGACTAGCCCTGCAGTGTGCTTAAGTGGTGCACACTGACCAGGCCTCCACTTCTCCCTGAGTTACAGCACCTAGAGAAGAAGGAGAGGCCAAAGTTGAGGAGCAGGAAGGACCTCCTGCACCCCTGGGGTGGGAAGTCAAGGGCAGGGGCTTCCTGGGACTGCCTCTCCATCCTGGGGCCAAGGCTGAGGGGGTGGCTTGTGTCTGTATCTCTCAGGTGGAATTGCAGACTTTCTCCCACTTTTCTGTTTCCCTCTCCAGACCCCACTTTTCTGGTTTCCTTCTCTGATTCCACTTTCCTGTTTCCCTCTCTGGACCCTCACCTTAACATCCACCCCTGATCCCTTGCCAGGTTCTCTCTGGAGGGAGGAAACGGGCAGTGGAGCTGCTGTCAGGAAGTATTTGGACCGTTCATCTTCCTGTCTGACCCCAGTATTTCCTGAGTGGGATTTGGGGGAGGGATTGGGGTCTTATCCACAGCCCCTTCCCTGCCAGTCAGTGCTCTGGATCCTGCCTAAATGACCAGGCCTGGGAGACGGAACTGGGCATCTCATGAGCAGGGGCCACGGTCCTTCCGGGACCCCTCCCTCAGGGTCCTGCAGTTGCCCTGCCAAGTCTTTGAAACCAGAGGGCAAAGTGGGCATAGGGTTTGAGTCCTGGACAGAGGCCAAGAACCCAGGATGATCAGAAGATGGGAACACTGAAGACAAGGGTTTTGGGAAGCCTGGGACCTTGGGAAGAGGGAAGTGGGGAAGAGGTGGTAGGTAGGGAGGGTGGCCAGCCTCGGGACAGAGGAACAGGGGTGAGGGGAAGACGGGAGCCTGAGAGAAAGTGGCCACAACTGGAATGGAGCAGCCATGTCAGAACACCAATCACTCAAGGTCAGATGTAGTGTCTCCTGGGAAACACACACACACACACACACACACACACACACACACACACACACACACGCTCTTTGAGAAGCAGAAGTTGGGGGTTGGGAAACAGCCACTCATTTCTGCATGTTCTTGTAATACCAAGTTTACCTAAGAGGCAGGCTGCACCCCTCCCTTTGGGGGCATCTTCTCTCTTACCCTCCCAGCCACCCTCTCCCCACCCTCCGACCACCAGCATCACCACCAGAGGTCTGTTTGGTGATTGTTTCCTTGCCCCTATCATGCACGGGTGGCTTGAGCACCCACTAGAAGAATGTGCCTCCAGGAAAAAAATGCTCTTGCCTCTGCAACTTCCTGCAGGTCTCCAGCCCTGGTTGTGAGCCTGGCTTGCCCTCCTCCCCCTCCTAGAGGAGGCAGGAGCCCATCCCTCCTGTGTCCCATCACTGTCATAAGTGGTTTATGAGTGACTGGCTGTGACCTGTTAGTCCTAGGAAGCTTTGGCTTGGTGCCCATCAATGTTCCAGCTCCCTGCCTCTGCCCCCACCCCAGGAATGGGCAGTAGCAGAGATGGGGGAACTGAACTAGAACCGCCCTTGGGCAAAGGAGCCTGGGCAAGAGTCAGAGGGCTTTAAACCATGCACAGTCAGGAGATAGTGTCCAGATGAGGCACCTGGGCTCCCTTCTCAATCTCTCCCCACTGTTGACCAACCATGGCCAATGTAGACCCTTAGGGGTGCTAGGGGAAGGCCAGCTATGAGTCAAGGTCCTGGCACAGCCTCACATCCCCTACTGCTGCATCTCAGAGTTGGCCTCCAAGTTGGCCCTTCTCTGCAGTCCCACGGGAGGCCTATTAGGAAGTGTTCTTACTCCCCACTCTCTATACCACCGGTCACGCTCAAATATCATGGCTGAGCCCTGTGAACAAAGTTGACAGCACAGGACGGAGGAGAAATGAGTAGGAGACAAGGAAGCAGCAAGGAGGGAGAGAGATGGAATGAGAGGCCTTGACAATGGGAAACTGGTTCCTCTCCCTTGCATTCTGTCCAGGGTCTAGGCCCATAGCAGGCACCAGATGACATTCTGTGATTCCCATTTATTTTGTTTCCACCTACTTTATGCCAGACACTGTGCTGGGCAGGGAGAGCCCACCAGATTAGTGAGTTGGGGAGATGAAAGATAATCTCATTAAGCTATATGGCCCTGAAGCTTTGGGCCAGTATCTGCTACTCAGTTTCAGGTCTCCAGTTTATAGCAGAGTTCTGGCACCTCCAGTAAATGCTGTTGAGTGAATGAAGGATTCTTTGAAGATTTTTTTTGTCATGAATAAGGTTTATTTTTAAGAAAAAAGTGAATAGCCAAAACAAAATGGTTTCAAAGTATTTAAAGCTTAAGGAGGGGAAAGTCATTGATGATTGACCATATTTTCATTTTTCAATGGTTTTAATTTTGTATAAAGATTTTAATTAAGCTCCACACACTAAGCAGTTTTTAAACTTGGGTTTCATGATTCTTTTGACTTCATGCTTTTAAATGGAGTCATTTATCTTCAAAACATGACAAATTTCAGAATCCATTACAAATTATTTTATTCAAATTATGTTTTCCAAAAGAGAGGGTTCTGTGCTAGTCGTCTTTGAAAGTTTTCATCCCATTTCAAAACCACATTTGCTGGAATGAACATTTCAGATGGGTTTGGTGTCATCTGGGCCTGAGAGATAGCAAACAATGAAGCAAAATTGTAGAAGTTGTCCAACATATTTTGTGTGAACTGAGTGAATGAGTCAACTGAAGATACAGCAGCACTGCCTACAGGAGTCTGCTGAACCAGACTGTCCAATAATTCCACTGAAATTCCAATCTGAGCAACAGATGGAGTTTGGACAATATTCATGGCTCCAAAAGGATGCTGGCTTCCTTCTCCAGATTTAAGACCTGAAATTTTGAAGATGGCACTTGTTTTTCCACTCATGACAAATCCTAGGAGTTGCCATACAGGTATTCCATTTGAATCAGGATAGGAAAAGTAGACAGATCCTCCCATTCCCTCAGGAAATGGGACTGTTCCCAGCATAAAAACCACAACATGGTTGATACTTTCATAATCAGGCAAGTCAAAAACAGCTGCCACTTGCTGTGCAGCTGTTTGCACCATCCTCCCCACCACCAAGCAGCCAAACATGGCGGCGGTGGCAGCAGCTCCGTTTAGGTGCCAGGGACCTGAGGCCAGCGACCTCTTTGAAGATTCTTGTGGCATTTTACAGGAAGGACTGAATGAGGCAAGGTTGAAAGTAGTGATCAGGGGCAGGGGATAGGAGAATACAGTAGTGGTTAAAAATATGGACTCTGGGCACGGTGGCTCAAGCCTATAATCCCAACATTTTGGGAGGCCGAGATGAGAGGATTGCCTGAACCCGTGGGCTCGAGATGAGCCTGGGCAACATGGTGAGACCTTGTTTCTACAATAAATTTAAAAATTAGCTGACATGGTAGTGTGCACCTGTAGTTCCGGCTACTTGGAAGGCTGAGGCGGAAGGATCACCTGAGCCAAGCAGATCGAGGCTGCAGTGGCCATGAGCAGCGAGCCACTACACTCCAGCCTGGGCAACAGAGTGAGACACCAACTCAAAAAAAAAAAAAAAAATGGACTCTGGGAGCCAGACTTGGTGGCTCATGCCTGTAATCCCAGCATTCTAAGAGGCCAACGCAGGAAGACTGCTTGAGGCCAGAGTTTGAGAATAGTCTGGGCAACATAGTGAGACCTTGTCTCTACAAAAACAAATTTTTGTATAAATTAGCTAGGCATGGTGGCATGTACCTGTAGTCCAAACTACTTGGGAGGCTGAGGTGGGAGGATTGCTTGAGTCCAGGAGTTTGAGGCTGCAGTGAGCTATAATTGTACCACTGTACTCTAGCCTGAGTGACAGAGGGGACCATATCTCTAAAAAAAAATTTAAAAAAATAAAAAAGAATATGGACTCTGCAGCTAGACTGGTTGAGTCTGGTTGTACGATTTACTAGCTGTGTGACTTTGGGCAAGTTACTTCTTTGTGACTCAGTTTCCTCACTTGCAAATAGGAATTGTTCTGAGGGTTAAATATATATATATATATAAAGTGACTAACAAAGTTTGCTGCACACAGTAAGTACCAGAAGAGACCACTGCTAGGTTACAGCAGTTGCAGTGGGGATGGGGTATAAAGGAGAGACGCAGGAGATGCTTCACTGGTTGAATCAACCAGACCTGACATCTGATTGGACATGGGAGAAGGAGGGATCTGGTGGATCAGATACCTTGCTTAGGCAGTGGTGGAGCTCTGGGAGCTCTTAAGAGAGTCAAGGCAGGAAGAGGGGCACCCTGGGCTAGGAAGGGAGTTTTGGACACACAGAGTGTGAGGTTCCTGTGGCAATCCAGGAAGCTACAGATGGGCTCACCTGCACAGAACTCAGCAAAGAGCTGGTGGCAAAAATACAGCCCAGAGTCACAGCCGGGTCCAAGAAGCCCTTCTCACCCATACCACCCTCCTTGACTCTTTGTAAGAGCCTCTGCCACCTCCCTGAAGGGAGAGGGGAGGGTTCGAGGAAGCTCATGACCTGGTGGGAGCTCATAGTGGGTGGAGGGTGTCAAGGGGGCCTGCTGTTCAGCTGCCTTCAACCACACACAGGTGTAGGGCTTTTCCCCTGCTGTGGGAGCTGTCAGAGTGTTTGAGAGGCAGGACTGCTAGTGGTAAAAGCATATAAACTTGAAATCACCTGGGAGAATTGCTCACTGCCCCACCACTTCCCAATATGGGACCCTGGGCAAGTCATTTAGCCTCTTCATGACTCAGCTCCCTCTTCTGTAAAATGGGACAACAATAATAATCAGTGAATGTATATAACATTCAACAATTAAATGGTGAATATATATAAAGTATCAAAAACAAGGCCTGGTGCATGTTGGTTATTGTGATTATTATTTATTCTGTCCTAACACACCTACTAGGCATCTAAATAACAGCCAGAGGAGGGTGGAGGCTGCACCAGGACATGACATGATTGTCCCCAAGATGACTCACCATGTCTTTGTCAGACATACTTCCAGTCCCTTGCTCCCTCCAAGGCCACAGCCTGGATCAAATATCTACTAAGCAGTACTTCTACTGGCCAGAACCCATCCAGGAACCCTGAGAAGGGAAAAACCTGCCCCATCATCTTCCTTGGTGAGAGGGTGGGGCCTTGCCTGATAGCAATAGAAGTGGGACAAGTGGGGGTTCCAACCCCTACGATCCTCCCAGGGTACCAGTGAACAGGTGACCACCCCAGGCCACCTTCTTATTGATGGAGTGGGAAGAGGGGAAATAAGAAAGAGAAGGAAACAAAAAAGGCAAGAGTAGTGTTGAAAGGGAACATAGATTGGGGGAGAGTGGGTTTGGAACATTTTCATTTCCACCTATTTGAATGACTTTCTTCGGATCCTTGCCCCCTGAAGCTCTCCCACACTCTGCCACATACACACTCCGCTTCCCTTTCCTTAGGCATAGAATACATGCAGAGTATATGTAGTATAGCACGGGGATAAGTGGAGGCAGACAGCCTGGATTCAAGCCCCAACTCCACTATCCACTAGCTGTGTGACCCTGGCAAGTTACTTTATTCCCTGAGCTTCAGTTTCCCCATCTGTAAAATGGGGATAACAGTAGTACCTACCTTGTAGGATTGTGAAAAAAAGCACTTGGAACAGGGTCGGTAATGAGCTTTTGTGACTCTGCTGAAAGGTCTGCAAGTAAGTAGGTGCCCTGCCTCACTCCTAGCTTATCTTCTACCTGCTCAAAGTAGGTGCTGCAGGAATAAAAAACAGGGGACCCCTTCCCCCATAAGTCTCAGGAACTTCTGCAAGGATGTCTAGGCCAGGCCACTGGCCTCAGCAATCTGAAACTCACGAATCCACCAGCCCTAACTCTTCCTGATGCATACCTGTGACTCCCAGCCTGTCATCCTTTCCTGCCAGCATCCAAGGTGTTCTTTCTTCTTCCAACTTACCAGAACTTGGGTGGACCCGTTTGAGCTAGAGGTGAAATTCATTCTCAGGCTCCTCTCCTTCCCTGGAGAGCCATTTAAGACTCTACCAGGGGTTCTCAAAGTGTAGACACAGCAGATGACCTGGGGTGTTTGTTCAAAATACAGATTTTTTTCCATTTTATGTCAATAGGATTGCATCTGAATTTAGGGGGATAGAACTTGCATTTTAATAAGCCCCTGGGGGAAAATTTTATACACATACACATTAAAATTGAGATTTTTAAACACAATTAACATTCCTCCTCCTCCTTCAATAAAATAATCATCGGTGGAGGATGGGGCTCAGGATCCCAAAGGAGGAGGTAGAGGTTTGTCAGAGATGTTTCTTCCGTCCAGAGAGGCTCACCAGCAAATGGAAAGGGGAGGAGAAGGGGTAAAACCGAGTGAGTCCTAGAAAGCTGGGGGCGGAGTATGCGCCTCCTTCCAAACCCTCATTATCGTCTTGAGCAATCACCGGACGCCACGCGACTCGCTGTCCCGGGGCCACTGTCTCTCCACCCTCGCGGAAAACAGGAATGGGGTGAAGAGGGCGGCGCTGGGCCACATGCACAGGAGTGGAAACTGAGGCTCAGGGAAGCCTGGGTCCGGTACCGAGCCTGCATAGCAGGACGCTGGAATCCCAAGGTTCGGCCTCAACCTGCCTGGTCGCCAGGGGGCGCGGCCCTCCAAACCCCCTTTTGTCCTAGAAGCTTTGCCACCGCGCCAGCCTCCTCCAGGGGCCGCAACTCCAGCCCCCCATCCACTCGGGAGCGCGATCCTTCCTCTCTAGTCTCAGTTTTCTCATCCGCTCCCGGTGTGTGTGTGTTGGGGGATAGGGAGCGTGCGTCTGGGAACACAACAGTGGGGGGCTAGGCAGCGGGATTCCCCACGGGAAAGCTGCCCAATCCTTCCCCGGGACTGTTGAGACCCTGAACCGAAACAGGAGACAAACGCCCCCGGCCGGGAAGAGGCCCCAGCCCGGATTTCCCTCTGGGGTGGGGCTGCAGTGACTCATCCCCCTCCCCCCTTTCCCCGGTTTCCTTGTTTGCATTTCTCCTCCCGGCCACGTGGCGGCCAGTGCAGCCACCCACAGCCCCTTCCCCGGCATCCCGGCTGCGGCGCCCCCTGCAAACACCTAGGGGTGCTCCTGCTCCCAGGGGGCTCTCGGGGCTCTGGCTCAAGCCCGTTCTACATACCAGGGGGTCCCGACTCCACTCCCCGCCGGTGCCCGCCCCTTCCCCTACGCACTCCCCTACTCAAGGCAAGGCGCCTCCTCCCGCCCCTTTGGCCCGTCTGGGGAGGAGAAGGGGGCGGGCGGCGCAGGGGGTGTGACAGCTCCCGTCCGGACCAGTGCCAGCTGCAGCCTTGCTTCAGCGCCCGGTGCCAGCTGGCTCTTTCGTCCGGGACGAAGGCTGAGGCTCGGGGCTCCTTGTCGCTGGGGTGGGGGGGGTTCCCCCCCACCACGTCCCCAGCCTTCCACACACCCGACAGGAGCCTCTCCACTACCTCGCCCTGCATCCTGCTGTCCCGGCAGCAGGTCCAGCTAGGGACTAGCCCTAGTCGCTGCACACGGACTTACCCCCAGCACCCTCCAGGAGCCCCTTTCAGAGCTGACAGGGGCTCTCTGGGGACCCACAGCCTTTTGCTAGAGCCTGCACGGCTGTGCGAGCTTGAGGAGGAACATGAAGGTGGGTGAGGTGGGGTAAGGGTTGAGGAGGGCCAGGAGAGGGCGGGAGAGGAAGCTGACATGGGAGGGAGTTTGGGTGGGAGCGCGAGGGTTGGTCAGGGGTGAGGGAGGAGGGGAGGAGAATGGTTTGAGCCAAAGCTGCGTTTCTGGGGGATCCAGTGAGCCCACAGCCTCATACTGTGCAGTGGCAGAGATCCCTGCAGGGGCATGGCCAACGGGATGGGACAGAATTCCAAAGAGGACTGAGGAGGGCCCATCTTCTCCTGGGCCAGCGGGAAACCCCTCAGTGCGCCAGACCGGCAGGCCCCAGTGAAGGTCTTCCTGTTCCTCCCCCCCGAGCTCCTGGCAGGCTTGCTGCACCTCTGCCTGACCAGTCCAGGGGACTCTGAGGAAGTGGCTCTGCCTGGGGCAGTTGTGCTGTGGTCCAGCTGCCCCAGCCCTGTCCCATGGCTGTCTACCTTCCTCCCCATGTCACAGGTGGGCTGGCCAGGTGAGAGCCGCTGGCAGGTGGGCCTGGCTGTGGAGGAGAGCCCAGCTCTGGGAGCACCGCAGGTGGAAGGCCTCCCTGACGTGGTGCCGGAAGGCACACTGCTGAACATGGTGTTGAGGAGAATGCACCGGCCCCGAAGCTGCTCCTACCAGCTGCTGCTGGAGCACCAGCGCCCAAGCCGCATCCAGGGGCTTCGCTGGGTGAGTACCCTTCACCTGCCAGCGCCTGGACTGTGGTGTGGGCATGCCGCTGGTGGCCCAGCTTGCTCTGGGGTCGATGTGAATTGCAGCGCTTGGCTGCAGTGTGCGTGGGTGGCTCACACAGCTGCAACGTGTGTCTGTGTGTGTCGTGCCGAGTGTCACCATTTGGGCATGGGGGAAGAGGAGAGGGATTTGTCAAGTATCTGTCACCTCTGTGTGCCAGGCATTGAGGTAGGTGCTTGTGTGTTCTCTCCAGGTGGGAGTAGGAGTGGGAGGTGCGGGGGCCAGGTCAGGTGGGGGGTGAGGTAAGCTGGCTTACTGTTCTGGGTATGTCACTGTGGCAACATTCTCCTTTAGGGAGCAGGTGGGCTGTGCTAATTCTGCTTTTCAATCTTGGGGTGAGGGTGTCATGTGGACACTGCTTGGCATCTGGTTTTGCGGGGCTTTGAGAAGGATTCTGAGAAATTTGGAGAATTTGAGATGACCAAAGCTCCCTTTGCCGGTGAAAAATGTCTCTGGCGCTGAAAGAATGAAAGTGAGATCAGGAGGGGGAAAGAATGGTGGGGTCTGGTAGATGGGAGAATAATGGCCGTCCCATCCAGATCAGCAAAGAAGCTCTCCCAACCACTCAGACTTGAGAGAGTCACTTCGTTGGAGATTCAGTTACATGTGTATTATGTGCGCCCACCCCTGTGTATGTGTGTGGGAGGATGGTGGAGTTCCAGGAAGGTACCTGGGTAAGGACTGGAGGGAAGGCAGGAGCTGGTGACAGAATTGGGAGAGCTCATCTCTTATCCGCAAGTCCCTTTGGAAACAACCGCCACTTTCTCCCTTCCTTCCCCTGCCTTTGCCCAACTGCAACTTATATTTACCAAAATATGAGACTGAGTTGGGAAAACTGAGGCCCGCCAACATAAGGGGGTCCTTTTTGCAGCTGGAATGGAGAGAAGAATCCAGGTGTTGGTCCCCAGCCCCTCTTACTGAGGTCTTCCATGCCGTGGGTCTGGGTTCTGCCCCAACCCCTCTGGCTCTCTGGGTCACTGGCAGTGACTATTGCTTGGAACCAGTGGGCTGGAACCCTCCCTCCCTCCTTCCCTCTCAGGCTATAATTACTTGTGCTTTTCCTGTCCCCTTCCCTGCTTGTAAAGGCAAGGTAGGGGGCAGTGGGGAGGGGGGAAGGTCAGGTACCAGGACAATGAGGTCACTAGAGGATCCCCTGGGACCTGAAGTCTGGGAGGGGGTGGAGGAGGACGCCAGACTGTCTCCTGACTCTCCCAAGCCCCCAGAATTGAAGGTCGGGCATTTGTGGGGAGGCCGGAAGGGTGGGGGTGAGGGTTACTGGAGTGTGAATGGGGTCAAAGGCACAGAAACAAGGCCCCTTCCCTGCCAGGTGGGGGTCAGTGAGTAGAGGGAACTTAGGTTTTTAGAGCTAGAGGCAGGTGGCCACTCCCTGTCCCATGACCATCTGTGGGACTGGAGTGGGTGGTTTCATTCCATTGTGCCTGTGTCTGAGAGGCTCTGGGTACCTATAGAGCTGTACTTCTTACCTCTTGATGATGCCTTTAGCCCAGGAAGTGCTTCCTTGAGGGAATAAGTGCCAGCTGTGAGTTTGTACACACAGGGTGAAGGAGGCGGAGCCTTCCCAAGGGGACAGTGCTGAGAGTCCTTCAGGCCAGACCACCCTCTTAGAAAGCCAAGGGGAAATCCCGTCAACCTCTCAGAGAATAAATCTGAAGATAACTCTTTCTGTTTCTATCTAGACCAGGGCAAGGGAAAATGAAAGCTGGGAAATGACAGGAGGGCTTGCAGTTAGATACAGGAAGGACTTACCAACTATGGCAAAGGTGACACTGGAATGGGATAGATGCACATTTTCTTTGGGAAATATGGGGGTGGGGAGATAAGATCTTATCTGATGTCTGGGTGTAGGAGGAAGATCAGGGTGACCTCTGGTGGGTCTTTCTGGCTCAGGGAAGTCCAGGATGCTTCTCACTGAGTGACTGTATTGGGGGAAAAGGCCCTGTTCTTGAACTTCGAGAACGCTTTCATCCAAACTGTCCAAATAATGGTAGTAGCAGTAGTCTATAGTAGTTATGTCCCAGGCACCACTGGAATAGCTTCCCTTCATCATATCAAATCATCCTTACAATAACCCTGTGAGATAGGCACTGATGTCATCATCCCACTTCATAGATGTGAAAACAGAAGCACACAGACGTTAAATGACAGGTCCAGAGTTCTATAGTGGCTGAGTGACAAAGCTGGGCCTTGGTCCCAGGCAATCTGGCTGCAGGGTCTAAGCTCATCACCACCATGCCATACTTCCCTCTTAATACAGATAGTGACACACCCCAAGGCATCACCCCACCCCTTGCACCCTTCCCCCGTCACCACGCATAGCCCTAGCCTGGGACCTTAGCCATGGCCCAAGGGAACTGGTCTGACGGGTCCCCATGCTACTTGGCTTTGTGCCTGTCCCTCTGTGTCTGTCAGCCCTGCTCTGACACTCATCGACAGGGCGGGAAGATGGGACAGGTCACAGTGCTGGTACCAGGGGAGCCAGCCCCTCCTCTTCCACCTCAAATCTTTCCTGTCCAGGAATGAGAGGAGGAGGTGGGTGAGGACTTTCACCCTGATCCATTCCGGCTGCTTCTTCATGTACCATGGTGCCCCTTAGAGAAGTGTGCTGAGGACCCCTGAGCTAACACTTGGGGTTATCAGACTATGGGGTCAGCCATGGTATAGCTTTTTTTTTTTTTTTTTTTTGGCACTATGTTTGGGCAGTAGGGCCCATCAGGAAATAGTAAAGTTTGATCAAGTCGCTTAACTTTTACTAAGCAGTTACTATGAGCCAAGCACTACTCCGAGTGCCTTATATTATTCACTCATGCGGTCCTCATAGCCCTATGGGATTGTTACAATTATTATCATCAACCCCACTTTACAGATGAGGAAACTGAGCACTGAGAGCCTCGATAATCACTGCAAGGTCACACAACAAGGAGGTAATATGAGAGTCAGGATTCAAACTCAAGTTATCTGACTCTAGAGCCCACACTGCCCCTGAATAGTAGCCCTTCCTCCTCCATCCTAGAAGGTTCCAATGCATGTGAACATTCTAGGGGAACGGGGGGGCTCTGACAACAAACCTACCTAACTTGGTCTAATCCAAGCTTACTTGCCCATGGAACTTTCCTGAGAGTACCTCTACTGTCTCTGTACATGGCACACAGGGTGCAGGGGGGAAAAGGACATGGGAGTCGGCACCAGGGGAGACAGCAGGGCATAGTGCTAAGAGCATGGCCTTTGGAATCAGGTACGGGTGTGACTCCTGGTGCCCCTGTTTACCAACTATTAGGGCAGGTTATATAACCTCTGAGCCTTTTCTCTAGCTGTGAAACAGGATACAAATACCTACTTTCAGCGTCAGCACTGGGAGCAGAGTTATTCATTAGAATCTTCCGTTTCTTTTCTTTTTTTTTTGAGTTGCAGTCTCACGCCGTCGCCCAGGCTGGAGTGCAGTGGCATACTCATGGCTATCCCAGCAGCAACCTGCTGGGCTCCAGCGATCCTTCCGCCTCACCCTTCCAAGTAGCCAGAACTACAAGCTCATGCTACCATGCCTGACTAATTTTTTATTTATTGTAGAGACCAGGTCTGGCCAAGTTGCCCGGGCTGGTCTCGAACTCTCTGGCTCAGGCAATGCCACTTGCCTTGGCCTCCCAAAGTGCTGGGATTACAGGCTGAGCCTCCAAGTCTGGCCAGAGTCTTCCATTTCTAAGTAGTTGTGGACTCTGGGTCAGTTCCGTCATCTCTCCAGGCTTCTGCTTTCCTTGGCAAAGCGAGAGAGATGCCTTCAGCTCCCTTCCTCGGCGCTGATGGACCAGGGCCTCTGTTTTCTGACCAGCGTGGCATCCCTTGGGAAAGGACAGGAAATGACCAGCCTGGCCACATGACCCAGTACCTCCCCTCCTCCTGTGCCCTCCCAGGTCAGAATAATACCAGGAAGGGAGCTGGGGCTGGAGCCTGGGTTGAGGGCACCGAAGGGAGTTGGAGCAGGGACTGGGCCACCTGGGCATTTGGACATGAACAACAAGAAGTCATTAGTACTCAGGCACTGTTTGTCCCGACACAGGGGGCTGGCTGGGTAGCATTCCTGCCCTTCCTTTCTTCCCGGCTCCTCCTCCTCCTCATTTCCTGTCATTAAGTCTCCAGGGTTCTGTGTCTGGCACTGGGCTGGGTCCCATGACCCGGGCAGGGATACCCTTGGGACACCTAGTGACTTCCGCCCAGCTCTGAGCCAGGCGCCTGCACATGCCAGACCTCAGGTCTCTGCTTGGGCATGCCGTGGCAAGATGCCCAAGCCCAGAGCCCTGCCAGGACCAGACCTGGTTGTGCCCAGCTCTCCGGCCAGGTCCTTTTTAGGGATCTGGGGACAGATGGGAAGGCAGGAGAGAAGTTGCTGGTGAGAGAACGGGGAAGGAAGAGGAAAGGGGCAGGTGCGGTAGGTGGAGCGAGACCAAGAATGCGAGCGCTTCTGGGTGGGAACTTGACTTTGTCCATGGCTGTCCAGGTGTCCCAAGTATGCGCGACTAAGCCACACAGGGCACTTCACCTCAAGACTTTTGTTTCCTCCTAAGTCACAGAGGACAGGCAATATCAGCTCTGCCTATTTCACATCTGGTCCTATTTGACATAGATTGCAGTGACACCAAGGAGGTGGACATGCCTTATAAACTATAAAGTGCTCTGCCTTTGGACAGGCTCACGGAGGGCAGGACATCCTGTCCAGGGCTGTTCACAAACCCCAGTTCTCAGGAGGCAGCAAGAGAAGGGTCAAGAAGGGCTTTTATGGCCAAGGGACATGGGTCCAAGAGTTTCAGATGCCTTGGTAGATACCAAGGGCAGGGAAACTTTGTTCACTAATGTTTCTGTGGTAAAGCCCGTCTTCCTGAGGAGTCTCATGTGCTGCCAGGGCCTTACTCACTCTGGCAGGGCATAGGCTGGCAGCACCTGGAAGAAGAAAGGTGCCTTCCAGCAGGCGGCCCCACCCCATGCTTCAGAGATGAACAATGGCTGACATGTACACACAGCTATGTGCCAGGCTGTGTTCTAAACATTTGATGCATATTAACTCATTTAGTCCTTCCAAAAGCTTTTGAATTGGTATTATTAGTATTTTATAGATTTTATAGATAAGGAAACTGAGGCAGGAAGGGGTTAAATCACTTGTTTAAGGTCATGCCTCCAGTCAAAGGAAGACAGGTATTTGAATCCAAGAACCTGCCTTTGGGGTGTGTGTGTTTGTGTGTTTTAGAGATGGGGTCTTGCTCTTTTGCCCAGGCTGGAGTGCAGTGGCTTGATCATAGCTCACCGCAGCCTCAAATTCCTGGGCTCAAGCAATCCTGTTGCCTCGCTTCCTGAATAACTGGGACTACAGGTGCTTGTCACCGCATCCACTCAGCTGGGGGTTTGTGTATTTTTAGTTAGAGTCTCACTCTGTTGCCCAGGCTGGAGTGCAGTGGCACACTCACAGCCACCGCAACCTCTACCTGCTGGGCTCAGGCAATCCTTCCACCTCAGCCTTCCAGGCAGCTGGAACTACAGGCCTGTGCCACCATGCCTGGCTAATTTTTTGATTTATTATAGAGACGCAGTCTCGCCAGGTTGCCTAGGCTGGTCTCAAACCCCTCGGCTCAGACAATCCTCTCGCCTCTGCCTCCCAAAGTGCTGGGATTACAGGTGTGAACCACTATGCCTGACTGGGGTTTGTGTTTTTAACAACCAAGGCCTGCAGAGGCCAAGGGCCCTGCCCATGGTCCTGTGGGTGGGCGCAGAACCTAACTTGGGATCAGGTCTCTCGAGCTATTCACTTCCTGGCCTCTCATGGGTCTTCTAATCTCATGTCTTCATGCTCCTTCTAGCTCCCTCACTTCTTCTCCCATACGGGGGCAGTTTACCTGGAGGTCTGAGCACACCTGGGCCTGAGTAAGCAGAACGGGTATTGTGGGTCTCTCAGCTGTAGGGATGCAGTCCTTGGTGCGGCCTGGTAATAGGGAAGGCAGGGTGGGAAGAAGCGATGTCTGGGGCCAGGTGAATATCTGTTTTGAATATTTGAGTGAATATGTTATGTTACAGATGTGTTGGGGGCCGGGGCTGGGGCCTAGGCAGGGGTGGGAGTGACGGGCAAGGACCAGTGTCCAAGAGCTGGACTTGAAGGCCTCGCCTGATGTGCACACTCCTCCTGCTGCCCTCAGACGCCGCTCACCAACAGCGAGGAGTCTCTGGATTTCAGCGTGAGCCTGGAGCAGGTATAAACCTGGGCCGGGTGTTGCTGGGACCGGGCAGCACCACAAGGGGTTCAGAGCCTGAGCCGGCCGTGCCCTTCCTCCCCGCAAGGCTTCCACGGAGCGCCTGCTCAGGGCTGGGAAGCAGCTGCACCGACATCTCCTGGCCACCTGCCCCAACCTCATCCGCGACCGGAAGTACCATCTTCGGCTCTATCGGTAAGTGGCGGCCCTGCCCGCCTCCTCCAGTTCCGACTCTGTTCCTGCTCTAGTCCAGGCACCTGGGCCTCACCCTGCTTCTAGCAGAAGAGCTAGGCTTGGGTCCAGGAGGCTGCCTTTCTGATGTGGAGGTCCTCCCTCTTCCTTCTCCCCTTCCCCCCTCTTCCCATTGGATTCTCCCTCTTCATCCCACGCCCTTCCACTTCCCGCAGGCAGTGCTGCTCTGGTCGGGAGCTGGTGGATGGGATCTTGGCCTTGGGTCTCGGGGTCCACTCCCGGAGCCAAGCTGTGGGAATCTGCCAGGTGCTGCTGGATGAAGGTGCTCTCTGCCATGGTGAGCCCGAGCCCCAGGGTGGGGCACCCCAGGTGGGCAGGGGTGAGGACAGGATGGGGCAGTCCTGGGGAACGGGCATCACTGGGGGAGTACTGAGGGGTGGTACTGCAGTGGGGGCCTTATACCCACATGGCCTCAATTTCCTCTCCTCCCCCACGTCTGGGCCTCTGCCCCCCAGTGAAACACGACTGGACCTTCCAGGACCGAGAAGCCCAATTCTACCGGTTCCCCTGGCCAGAGTCCGAGCCCACGGGAGCTCATGAGATGGAAGAGGAGTTGTTGGCTGAGGCTGTGGCCCTGCTTTCCCAGCGGGGACCTGATGCCCTGCTGACGGTGGCGCTTCGAAAGTTGTGAGTCCATAGGCCTGCACTCCACAACCCCAGGCCCCACACTGCATTTGGATTCCATAGTTTCTCAGATTCATCTCTGAGGGGAGCCCTTACTTGTTGCTGGCCCAGAAGAGCTGAGCTCTGGGCTCCCTTCTGCCACGAACTCGCTGCCATGGACTTGCACCCTCCCCCAGTCTGTTTTTTCATCTGTAAATGAGGGTGTTGGGCTGGGAGGATCTCTGAGGACCCTTCACACTCAGAGACAGTTGTGGCTTTGGAATCTGCAGGCAGATCTGGGTTCAAATTACAACTCGATTGGATACTTGCTGGGTGACCGTGGACTTTGTTCTGCTTCTGTTGAGTAAGGACAGTCATGCCCACGTCACAGGAGCGTTGTAAGGATGGCATGAGACAATGCATGTCAAGTACTCAATACAGGGCCAAGCACACACGCACACTCAGTGTGTTAGAACTGTTGACAGTGCTCACAGCTGAGGTACCATCTGGCATGAGGCCTGGCTGGGTGGTTGTGGTGGCTCCCCAGCCTGGCCGGGCCCAGAGTTCACCACGTGCTTTTCCCTCCATGTCCACAGCCCGGGACAGCGCACAGACGAGGAGCTGGACCTCATCTTCGAGGAGCTATTGCACATCAAGGCCGTGGCCCACCTCTCCAACTCGGTCAGTTCCACCTTCCCCAGTCCTGCCCCATCCAGGAATCTCCTTTTGTGGCTCCCACTGCTGGGCCAGAAGGCAGTTCCCTCCCCTCAGCTATGGCTTGACATTTTCATTCTGATTTCTTGCCCCCAGCACTGCCCTATCTGAAAATCCATCCACCTCTTTCTGCCCATTTTCTCCACTTGCTTTGTCTCCTGCCAAGTCCCAGGAATACCTGATCTGGCCACATGTCTGTCCTGGTACTTGTGTCTTTGAACCTAACCTCACCCCTAACCTGGCCGCCTTTCTCCTGAAGTCACTGCCGCTGAATTTGCCTCTCCCCAACCCACAGGTGAAGCGGGAATTAGCGGCTGTTCTGGTCTTCGAGCCACACAGCAAGGCAGGAACCGTGTGTAAGTCGGGTAGGGATGAGGAACCAGGTACAGGACCTGGACCCGGAGGGGTGGTGGGCGCTGGGAGGGCTATGTCTGAGCTGTGCTTCTTTCAGTGTTCAGCCAGGGTGACAAGGGTACCTCGTGGTACATTATCTGGAAGGGATCTGTCAACGTGGTGACCCATGGCAAGGTGGGTCCTCCCTCCCTCCCATCCTAGCCCCCAGGGTTATAACTGCTCCCTGGTTGATGTCCTCTTGGGCAGTGCCTATGCTGACTCCAAGCCTGGGACCCCATGTGCCCGCTGTCTGGGTTATTCTCCCTGCCTGGGTCTGTCCTGGTGAGAGCTGGGTGGGCATGGGCTGAGCCTGAGACCTGGCTGTAGGGGCTGGTGACCACACTACATGAGGGAGATGACTTTGGGCAGCTGGCGCTGGTGAATGACGCACCCCGGGCGGCAACCATCATCCTGCGAGAAGATAACTGTCATTTTCTACGCGTGGACAAGCAGGACTTCAATCGCATCATCAAGGTGCTGCTGCTGGGGGCAGGGAGGGCAGGGGTCTCGGACCCAGAGAAGGGGTGCGGGGTGGGGGGGGGGTGGAGAGAACCCGTAAGTCAGAGCAGGTGGGAAATGGAGATGCTGGGAGGATGGGGGAGTGGCGCCCATGGCTCTGGACATGTGAGGAGGTGAGGCCCACAGCACACCAAGAAGGCCCCATGAAACCCGTGACGTTAGGCTGGGTGTGGGTGACCGAGGGAGTGGTGGGCTTGCAGGGCGTGAAGGACTAGGCTGCCAGGGGAGCCAGGGCTGTGGGGGTCGGATCCACAGAGGGAAGGGTAGAGGTGGGGGGGGCAGAGTCAAAGCGGGGTTGGGGAAGGACTGAGGGTCCTTGTGAGACCCTTATGGGGCTTAGAATCTGGAATGGAGGTGGTGGGCAAGAGGGTCTAAAGCTGGAGCCATGGTGTGCTGAGCCCCAGGTGGGCTTGTTCTCCAGGATGTAGAGGCAAAGACCATGCGGCTAGAAGAGCACGGCAAGGTGGTGCTGGTGCTGGAGAGAGCCTTTCAGGGCGCTGGCCCCTCGCGCCCCCCAACCCCAGGCAGGAACCGGTAACATATCCACCATGCTCCTCCTCCACACCCTCTCTCCCTCCATCTTCCAGTCTTTGCTTCCTTCCCTCCCATGTGCTGTCCCTGACTTCTGGCCACCCATGGGTGCAGAGGCATTGAAGAACTAGGATGCACCCCTGAGTCAGCCTCTCCCACCCATCCTAAAGTGGGGCAGGGCTGGCAATTGGGAAGAGAGATGTGATTGATTATTGATGTCTGCCTGGGTGTGTGAGTGGGGAGTAATAGCATAAGTGTCATAGATGGCTGTTTCTGCTAGGTATACAGTGATGTCTGGCACCCCAGAGAAGATTCTAGAGCTTCTGTTGGAGGCCATGAGGCCGGATTCCAGTGCTCATGACCCAACAGGTAGGGACAGGAGACATCCTGTCTGCTCTCTGATTCACTGGGTGGTCAGTGCAGCCTGGGAGAAGGCCAGGCACCCTGTGTGTGACCTCAATGGGTGCTGGATTGATTCATTCAGCCAACACAGGCAGGGATTTCTCTTATTTGTGCTTTCTGGCTTAGGTGGGGAGTGCTGCCACAGGGTCTGGGCATTGCTGGCACCTTGCTTATGGTGGGACATGGGGAGCTATGGGATGTGTGCTCAGCCGACATGGTCTCTGATGCCTCTGCCCATCCCATACCCTGCCCTACAGAGACATTCCTCAGTGACTTCCTCCTGACCCACAGTGTCTTCATGCCCAGCGCCCAGCTCTGCACTGCTCTCCTGCACCAATATCCTTCCAGTCCCAGGGTGACATTGTGCGTGGGGGACAGGATGGCAGGTGGAATCGAGACAGAGACTCCCCCATCAGTGTGGCTGTGCTGAGCCCTCTGAAGTGCCAGCCTTGTGCCAGGTCCAGCTTGTTGGGGCCCCAGGCCTCCTTTACCTAAGGCGCAGTGGGTGACCCAGTTGGATGTTGTGGTTCCCTTGACTGGTACCTACCTTCCACGCGGAGCCTGCAGGAAGCTGTGAGCAGGAGCGTAGCACCTACATCTGCAACAAGAGGCAGCAGATCCTGCGGCTGGTCAGCCAGTGGGTGGCCCTGTATGGCTCCATGCTCCATACTGACCCTGTGGCCACCACCTTCCTCCAGGTATCTAGGAGGGAGGCAGGACTGCACCGGGCTGCTGGGGTAGACGCAGCCACAGCCATCTCAGTGAATCTTGGCTCTTCCTAGAAACTCTCAGACCTGGTGAGCAGGGACACCCGGCTCAGCAACCTGCTGAGGGAGCAGTGGCCAGAGAAGCGGCGACATCATAGGTAACACCTATGACTCTGCATTAACTTGTCATATCCATGACTGGTGGTGCAGCGGGGGACTGGGTGTGCATGCTGTGGGGTCAGGCACTGGGCCTCAGACCAGGCTGAACCCCGTGTTTCAGTTTGTTGTTTCCGTCAGTCCCCTTGCCACCCACCCTCATACCACGCGTTCATCCACTGTCATGCACCATGTAGTCATTCATTTGTTCTCATGCGTCATGCAGGCACTCACTTGCTCAGTTTCATATCATACACGCCTCTGCTGTTTGCACTTCCTCCACTCACACACGTTTATTACCCAGTACCCTCAGTGCCAGTTCCTGGCATCCCCGCCCAGTTAATTTCCTAGAGTTTACCTCCCCAGAGATTTCCATGGGGACAGTTGAGGTTCAGGTGCAGAAGGACGGGGGCTCACCTGAAATAGCATATGATCTGGAACCTTGGGTCCAAGCCAGCCTGTCATGTTTTCCCGCCCCTGTTGGTCTTGGAAAACCAGATTCTGGGGGTTGGTTTCAAGCCCATGTTTGCCGCTCTCTGTGTGACTCTCACCAAGTTGTGCTCACATCTCTGAGCTGCTGTGAGGGTCGGATGGACTCCCAGGGCGTCCCTGCCCCTGTGTGGTCTCCCTTCCCTGGGGATACCCAACCTCGCTCACTCACCTCTTTTCTGTCTGGCTCTGCAGGTTGGAAAATGGCTATGGAAACGCGTCTCCCCAGATGAAGGTGTCTGCCAACATCGTCACCTCTGCCGGCCCCAGCTTCTTCCCTCTTCGCCTCCCGGGACCACAGGCCCCTCCTTCATTCCCCACCCTGAGGGGCTCTGCGTGGGTGGTGGGTTCCCCTCCCTCGGGTGTGTGACAGTGTTCTCGGGGGCACTTGCTGTGTGTTGTACCCAGGGCCAGGCCCCACCAGGAGATTCAGAGGCCTAAGGCGGCTCCTTCCTCTCTCGCCCCAGAGGGCTTTTATTCTTTTAGTTGTGTCCACAGTTAGAGCCTGGGAGATGAGGAATGGTGGCTCCGGTTAGCCTTTGAGGCTTTAGGGTTCCTGGTGGCTGGTGCTGCTGGGAGCACAAAGCAAGGAAAGGCCCCTCCCTGAGGAGTCAGAGGTGGCCCTGGCCATTCCCAGTTGGGGCCGGAGGGCAGGGGTGAAGGGAGATGAGATGTGACTGGAACCAAGATTCAGGTGATGGGAGAAAGGACTAGACAGGCAGGCTGGGTTGGTGGTGGAGGGTGCTGGGCTGGGAATCAAATACAGGTGGTTCACATGGCCAACGGGCTCCTTCCTGCCCAGCTGCCTGTCCGTCCACCCTCCTGCTTGCTGGGGACTCCCACTGACTCGTGCTCACCCCAGGGCCTTGACACTCGTCCCTTAGCCCAGGAGATCCTTTTTCTGGCTCTGTGCCTAACTGGATTCTTCTTGCTGTTCCGACCTTGGTCGAGACAGTGCCTTCTCAGAGAGGCCTCCTCCCTCTTCCTTCTTCCCACTCTCCTCCAAGGTGTCTTCTATGATTGTCTTCAGAGCCCTGTCACCACATGGCACGGTTTTGTCTCCTTGCTTATTGCCAGGCAGTATTTGTCTCCTCCCACTAGAAAGCGACTTCATGGCGAGGTGCCTTCACCTCTGCCTCCCTGTGCTCCCTTACTCAGGGACCACTGGGGAATCACCCTGGCATGCCAGGCACTGGGCTAGGTGGCCTGTGAGGCTCACAGACATGGAGGACAGAGCTGTCAACAGCCTTGGATGTATAGTGACAAGGGCAGGGTCTCTGAAAGCAGAGAGGGAAAGAGCTGATTCCAGTGTGGGTTCGGGACATGTACCTGGGTAAGTGACCGCTGGCGTGAGGCAGCAGGAGGTGAGGCTGGAGGAAGAAGAGGAGCCGGGCTAGCAAGCCTGAGAGGGAAGATCCCCAGGAGAGGGGGAGAGAGAGCAGGACCTGGAAGAAGGCAGAGTGGGGCAGGGCCCCTAGGCCAGGGAAAGGGGTCTGGGCTTTGTCCTAAGAGCTGTGCAAGCCAGGGAGGGGTGCGAGCCAGGGACTGGCAAGGTCTGCTGCGTGTTTTGAATAGGTCGGCCAGGGAGCCTGGCTTTATCCAGCAGACAATGACTGCCATTGAAGCTGAATTAGGAAGCTTAACCAACCCTGGTCAAGCAGATTGGAGGAAGAGGAGGCCTGGGGCACCTGGGAGGGCCAGGAGGAGACTAGCTGGCCATGGTATTAGGTGAGGCACGAGGCCTCATGGCCTGTGGATCTGGAAGCAGCCAGGGTGCGGAAGAGTGGGCAAGGAGACCCATTTCAAAGAAGAGTCTCCAGAGCAAGGCAACAAGCCAGGGAAGGGGGAGGAGCCCAGAGCCCAGGAGAGTGGCTGGGGAAGGAGTGGTCTGGGCGACAGAGGACCCAACAGGTGGTGGGCCCTGGATGTGGATGGATCTAGAAGGTGTCTGAGACCACGGCTTGGAGAGTTTCAGCCCTTGGGAGTCAAAACCTGAACCCGGATGCAGGTGGTGCAGGAACAGTGAGGAACTCCGAGGAGGGCCCTGGGGTTTGGAATCTAGGGAAGAGCAACGGACTGAGGCCTGAACCCATGCAGAGCTGGGAGGCAGAAAAGCATCAGTACCAGAGTGGGAAAGAACAGTCGGGCGTGTGAAGAGGCGCCTGAGTTGGGAGCCTAGCCTGGCGGGAGCTGTCTTACCAACCGAGGTTTGGCAGTGGCTTCAGTCACTGTGTTCCTGCTGTGGGATGGGACAGGACCGCTGACACAGCAGTGTTGGATAAGAGCTCAGAGGGAGGGAGGAGCAAGAGGGACTCCAACTTTACCACTTAGAGGCTGTGTGGCCCTGGGCATGTTACTTAACCTCTCTGAGCTTCATTGATCTCATCCATAAAATGGAAATAATACTACTTTTGTCAAAAGGCAATTGTGAATATTTAGATACTTAGAATGGTGCTTGCCTTGTAGTAGATGGTAGCTGAAGGAGGGAAAGGAAGAGAAAACCAGCATTGACAGCTGAGGTTTCCATCTTGAAAATGCTCCGGGCCTGTTTGGCAGAGGGGAGGAACACCCATGAAGGGCACGCAACTGCCCCGCTCTAGGCCTGCTGTGTTTTTGCCCCCTGTTCTCCTTGGTCCCAGGTGCCTTCCCTGGGCTCGGGTGGCTGTGGCAAGCAGAGCCTTGTGGTGTGCGTGCTGCGCGGGCCCCGCTCTTGATGACAAGGGCCCTTGCCGTCCCCTCCCCGCATGCCATCCTCTCTGTCCACCCAGCCTTATTTTCTGTTTTCCCTTCCCCCCAGGCCAGGAACATGCCCATTTGGCTTCCCGGCCAGGATGAGCCCCTCCCCAGCGGCAACTCTGCCATCCGAGTGGGGGATAAAGGTTGGTGGCCTGAGGCAGCCGGGCAGAGCCTGACATCCGTGCCCTGCTGTCCCTGCCTCCCGTGCCCTGCTGTCATCACCCTGGATCCTGCGTGCCTGGGCCAGGGTGGCACCTCGACTCCCAGGCTGGGCTCACCCCATGCCGTGAAGCTCTATGAAGCTTCCTCCTGTTCTCACCACTGCTGCTGTCTCCCTCCTGGGGTGGGGAGACCTGGGGCCTCCCTCCCACCCGCTCCCACAGCTCAGCCTGGTCTCTTCTCCAGTGCCCTACGACATCTGCCGGCCGGACCACTCAGTGCTGACCCTGCAGCTCCCTGTGACGGCCTCTGTGAGAGAGGTGATGGCGGCGCTGGCCCAGGAGAACGGCTGGACCAAGGGGCAGGTGCTGGTGAAGGTCAATTCTGCAGGTGGTGAGTGACATCTCCAGATAGGCCCCAAGGGAGGGGTCCTTCAGATCCGAGTCCAGATCCCCCAAGTTAAGATCACTGATGTCATTATCATCTTTCTCATCTTCCTCAATATGAATGACGGTTAGTGCTAGTGGCAGGTGTATTATGTCTACTCAAACTATTTCTCACGTGGTACATAAGAGTGTGAGCCCTCGGGCCCACCACCTACGTTCTGTAGTGGCCCTCTTACTCGCTGTGTATTCTTGGGCAGGATGCTTTGTCTCTCTGTACTCAGTTTCACCATCTGTAAAATGGGCATGATAAGAGAACTTGCCTCCTAGAGGAGTTGTGAGGATTAAATGAGTTAATCTAGTAAAGTTTTTCAAATGGCATCTGGCACCTTGTGACACTTGTGTTATTTGCCACTATTGTCGTCATTCTTGTCTAGTCATGTAATCCCAACTGATAAGAGTCTTGTGAGATATAGGGACTTAAATCCTATTTTCAGCCAAGGAAACTGGAGCTCAGGGGGGTTGAGCCATTTCCCCAAGTTGACACCGCAAGTGAGAGTGTAGCTGGACTTGGAACTTAAGTAAGCTTCATTCATTTAGTCATTTGGCAAATGTGTTTGAAGGTCTGTTATAAACAGCAATGAGTTAGGAGCTGCACAGCAGATAAAGTAGATCGGTTTGAGGGTTAAGAGCGTAGACTGGACTGTTAGACCTGCAAAGGAATCTCAGGCCCACCTGGTACTAGCTTGTGATGCTGGGCAAGTTGCCCAACCTCTCTGAGCCTCCATTTTCTCATCGGTCAAAGAAGCACTGTAATTGCATCTCACACAGGGTGGTCGTGGCTATGAAGTTAACTAATGAGTGTAAAGCCCCTAGCATGTGCCTGGCACGCTGTCAGTGCTTCGAACACGATAGCTTGAGGACTATTGAGACCTGCCTTCAGAGGACTTGGACAAGGAAAAACCACAGTTCCCTACGAAGGGTACAGGCCTGACAGCTGGAGTCCAGGGCAGGCAGGAATGAAGAGCATTCAAAGAATGACACAAGTAGAGATGAGAAAAGGTAGGGTAGAAGACAGGGCACCTGTGTACTCTGCTTGGAAAGCACTGCCCTCTGGTGACCACCTGGTAAGTTGCAGTTGCCCAAAGCCCATATTGATTGAGACCCTACTATGTGCCAGGCCCTGTTTAGACCACGGATCTCCAAACACTTTGACATAATGTCAGTAACATAAATATATATATATATTTTTTGAGTTGGAGTCTCACTCTGTCACCCGGACTGGAGCGCAGTGGCCGCTCCCGGCCACCGCAGCCTCGACCTGCTGGGCTCTGGCGATCCTTCCGCCTCAGCCTTCCGAGTAGCCGGAATGACAGGCATGCGCTACCACGCCCGACTGATTTTTTTCATTTATTGTAGAGATGAGGTCTCGCCAAGTTGCCCAGGTGGGTCTCGAACCCGCGGGCTCAGGCAATCCACTCACCTCAGCCTCCCAAAGGCGTGGGATTACAGGCTGAGCCACCGAGCCCGGCTAGTAACATATTATTTAATTCAAGCCTCCTACCATGTGAATATTTGTTTATAAATCATATACATATATCACTACACTACTGCACTATCCTTATAAAGCTATACACAAAATGGAAATGCAAAACAGGCAGGAAAAATAAATCTAAGTGTTTATATTTTTCCTGGATATCTGGATGGTCTTATGTGCCTCACCTTGGAGCTCACTGGTCTAGGGACTGGGGACTCAGTCCCAGTGCTCAAGGAGCCAATGAAAATCAACAACGGGGCACAACTCATCAACAAGGGTACCTGCATGATCAATGTTTATATACCTAACCCTGAAATGTACCCCACATCTTTATAATAAAAATTTATAAATAAATGAAATAAAGAAGAAAGAAAGAAAAGAAAAGAAAATCAACACCAAACTTACGTAAAGCATTTCCCAATTTCCAAAGGGCTTTTCTACACATCATATACTTATAGTCACTATTTCTAGAAATCATTTCATTTGACTCACAGTCTCCATTTTACAAGGAGAAAAATGAGGCTCAGGAAGGTTCAAACCCTGCCTGAAGTCCGCCTATCTCACCAGCAATCCCTCTTCATCCTCCTTGAGTGTGCTGCCTGGGGCACCTGTGTATTCAGAGCACCTGCCTAGGACTCTGACACCCTACTGGGAAAAGGGACCTCCTGCCCTCCCAATAGGGCCTCTGCCCTGGCCTCCAGCTGGTCCTGACCACTCTCCTCCTCCAACCCAGCGCTGCCTTTGCTCTCTCTGCAGATGCCATTGGCCTGCAGCCAGACGCCCGTGGTGTGGCCACATCCCTGGGGCTCAATGAGCGGCTCTTTGTTGTCAGCCCACAGGAAGTGCATGAGCTGGTAGGGACCAGGCAGTGTGCCAGGGCCTAGGGAGGAACTCTGTTTTGGGGGTGGCAGGAGCGGGTCCTGGGGAAGGGTCACAAGGAGAAGAGGGAGGGGCCTGACCGTGGCTACTGCTGGGTCTTCAGGGGGAGAGGAAGGAGTGGACCTCAACTGATGGGGTGACTCCAAAGACTGGGGGTGGTGCTGGCTGGGAGCTCCTAGGGAGAAGGAGGACCACATGAGTTAGGGGCTCCCCAGGGGATAGGAGCCTTGCAAGGAGAGGTCCCAGCATTGGGGAGCTCCGCCCTCCGGCTGCTATATCTCCTAGAGGCCCCCAACTCCCTGCAGGACCCCTGCTCTGGGTCTTTGTCCCAAACCCTCTCCCCCCACCCTGTGCTTCCCCCCCCACCCCTGGTCCCTCAGGCACCCCCCTGAGCACTCTCCACCTGCAGACCCCACACCCAGAGCAGCTGGGGCCCACGGTGGGCTCTGCTGAGGGGCTGGACCTGGT
This sequence comes from Carlito syrichta, assembly GCF_000164805.1. Classification (NCBI taxonomy): domain Eukaryota; kingdom Metazoa; phylum Chordata; class Mammalia; order Primates; family Tarsiidae; genus Carlito; species Carlito syrichta. The sequence continues at coordinate 66,188 of NW_007232509.1, forward strand.
GAGTGCCAAGGACCTGGCAGGTCAGCTGACAGACCATGACTGGAGCCTCTTCAACAGCATTCACCAGGTGTGGGAGGCGGAGCTGGGGGTAGAGCAGGTGGGGGTGGGGAGGGGAGCAGATGATGGTGGGGAAGGGGAGCAAGCGGGGATGGGGAGGGGAGGAGAGCAGGTGTGGATGGGGGTGGGGAGCAGATGAGGGCGGAGCTGGGGGTAGAGCAGGTGGGGGTGGGGAGGGGAGCAGATGATGGTGGGGAAGGGGAGCAAGCGGGGATGGGGAGGGGAGGAGAGCAGGTGGCCGGGTACCTAGCCCCTGCATGCATGCTGCCCCTCCCAGGTGGAGCTGATCCACTATGTGCTGGGCCCCCAGCACCTGCGGGACGTCACCACTGCCAACCTGGAGCGCTTCATGCGCCGCTTCAATGAGCTACAGTACTGGGTGGCCACGGAGCTGTGTCTCTGCCCTGTGCCTGGCCCGCGGGTGCAGCTGCTCAGGAAGTTCATCAAGCTGGCTGCCCAGTGAGTCCCTGTGGGGTGGGTAGGGTGTGGCCAGGCCCAGGGCTGCCTTTTCCTAAGCCAACGTCCCTGCTCTACCCAAACCCACCCCCTTTGTTCCCCGGGTACCCTGGAGCCTCTGCCTCCCCCACCCCATTCAGCCTAGCTCCCTGCAGAGGCTGGCCTGTCTGAGGGTGCCATGAGGGTGGCTACTTCCCTGAGGGTCTCTGGGTCTTCTCCTCACAGCCTCAAGGAGCAAAAGAATCTCAATTCCTTCTTTGCCATCATGTTTGGCCTCAGTAACTCAGCCATCAGCCGTCTGGCCCACACCTGGGAGGTAGGTGTGATCTGGAGGCCCACTCATGAGGTCTGGCCTCAGCATCTTCTGGGAATTCTAGCTGAGGGTGGGCCTCCTCCCCGCCACAGAATGATGGCAGCTCTTCTGTCTCTCGTCCACAGCGGCTACCCCACAAAGTTCGGAAGCTGTACTCCGCCCTCGAGAGGCTGCTGGTGAGTGCTTGGCCCAGCCTGGCTCAGTCCTGTCCTCTAGAAACCCCGACCCTTGGCTTCTCAGCAGTTCCTCTCAGTGGCCCTTGTCACTTTCAGGGTTCCCAGCACTGGCCCAGGGCCTGGTTCCCTCTAGCCCATGAGTCTGGGGGACTGACTGAGAAGGGGTGTTCAGCATCAGGTGGGAGTTGCAGAGTGGCCTCTATCCCTCAGGGTGTCTGTGTGGGGCATTTGCTGTACCCAGGAGATCCTGTGTGGAGGGGTCAAGTGTGTGGGGCATCTGGTGCTGAGGTCTGAGGCGCCAGGGGCTGTGCTACCTGAGGACAGGACCCCAGGGCCTGCTAGCCTTTCAGGAGCCCTAAGGGCCTTGTAGTCTAGACCAGCCCAAAAGGAGAGGGGAGGGTCCGGGGCTGAGCCTTCTATCTCCAGGAGGTTTTGAGGGTGTTGAAGTTTTCGACAGTGTTCAGGAGAGAAGTGGACCAGAGGTACTTTGTCAGCAGAGCCCTGGGAGCTCTTGAGGAAAAAATTCGCCTCATGGCGCTCCAGGGCTTCAAAGGAATTTATTCTCCAGAGAAAGAGAGGAAAAAAAGATACACTGAGAGAACACACAGAGAGAGGGACAGACAGACGGAGAGGATAGAGAGAGAGACAGAGACAGAGACAGAGACAGACAGAGTTTTCCAAAGCACCTTGAGACCCCTGTGACTAATGGCCATGAATTTCCTTCGGTCTAACGGGAGGTCAGAAGCCACATACTGGCCTGCAGCAGCGCCTGCCTGGGTGACATCTGGGGCTGAGGAGAGGCTGAGCCCAGAATCTGTCCGCCTTCTGTGGGGATGGTTGTGCGGTCCCTCCTCGGTGGTTATGGTGTGCGGGACTCCCCTCACTGCGGCTTCTTCCCCAGGACCCCTCGTGGAACCACCGGGTGTACCGACTGGCCCTCGCCAAGCTCTCCCCTCCCGTCATCCCCTTCATGCCCCTTCTGCTCAAAGGTAACAGGCCACCCCGCCTCCATCCACCCTCCTCGCTTGTCTGCATCTACCCAGGCTGTGGGGTGACTCTGCCTCGAGTGCCACCACCTTGGGGAGCACGGAGATGAATGAGGGGTTCCCAGGCTGGAGAAGTGCTCGGACATGAAGACAAATAAGGGGCCTGTAAGATGAGGCCTGAGAGACAAAGGGAACGGCTGTGGGAGTGGAGGGCAGCACAGGCAGGACAGGCCCCAGCCATCCTCACTGGCCCCTTATCTTTCCTGGGCCACAGGAGGGGCAGGAGTTTGGGGATCTATGAACAAAACCCATCTCTTTGCAGACATGACCTTCATCCACGAGGGAAACCATACACTAGTGGAGAACCTCATCAACTTTGAGAAGATGGTGAGTTCAAGGAGAGTGGGCATCGGCTGCTGGTGTGGGTTGGGCGACATGACGGTGCCCTGGGAAGGGGGCAGGGCTGGGAGGCGTCTTGAGTTTGTTATGCTTAATGTGAAGATGAATATGTCTTGTTCAATGGTTCCTGCCTTACTCCTGTGCACACTGGAGGGTCTGCTCTGCACTGGGGACTGCGAGGTGACAGCCTCAAATATCTCACTGCTCAATGAGCTTGCCTTACAACTGTCTTCTCTCTAAGCCCTTCTTGGCCTCTGACCTCTGGCTGGTTCCTGCTGGGCCTCTGGGTGTGCTGAGGTGAAGCAGGCAGGACCCCACCTGCCACGGCCCCCAGTCCTAGGAGCCCCTGGTTCAGAGGGACCTTGGACTCCAGCTGCCACGCAGGGCAGGACAGGGTTTCATCCCTCAGGCCAGAGCTCAAGCCCTTGTGTTGTCTACAGCGAATGATGGCGAGGGCTGTGCGGATGCTGCACCACTGCCGAGGCCACAGCACTGGTGAGAGGGCTGGTCCCCCTGGGTGGGAACCCCCCATGTCCTCTGTGAGGCTCCAGCATGGCCCTGATTCCCACCTCTCACCCCACCCAGTGCCTCTCTCACCACTCAGAAGCCGCGTTTCCCACCTCCACGAGGACAGCCAGGCAGCAAGGATTTCCACATGTAAGTGGGAGGAAGATGGGAAAGGGGCTGATAATAGTTAGCCATGGCTGGCATTTCCTGAGATCTTGCCACATGCCAGGCACAGAGCCATGCACTTCTAATGTTGGTAATGGTATCTCAACATAGAGATGAGGAAACAGACTTGGACGTTGGAGTAACTCCTTAAGGCCACCCGATTAGTTAGCAATAGGGCCGGAACCAAGCACTCTTAGACCTGCCTTGGTTAGATTGAACCTCAGTTGCACAAAATGGGATGAATCATATTGCAGGGTTCATACCACACTGCCTCCCTGACTTTTTGCTCTATTGTATGTGCGCATTTATTCTGGTAATATAATGAACACCTCTGGGCCCAATCCAAGTCTGAGAACATTGACAATAACTTAGATCTCCTGCTGTCCACTTGCTCCTCCCCCAACAAGGTAACCACTATCCTGAATTTTTTTTTTTTTTTGAGTCAGGGTTTCATTCTGTTTGCTGAGCTGGAGTCTAGTGGCATGATCGAGAGTCACTGCAGCCTTCATCTCCTGGGCTCAAGCGATCCTTCTGCTTTAGCCTCCCAAATAGCTAGGACTACAGGCACATACCACCACACCTGGCTTTTTTTTTTTTTTTTACTTTTTGTAGAGACGAGGCCTCACTATGTTGCCCGGGCTGGCTTTAAACTCTTGGGCTCAAGCGATTCTCCTGCCTCAGCCTCCCAAAGTGCTAGGATTACAGGTATAAGCTACTACACCTGGCCTCTATCCTGAATTTTGAGTTATTCATTTTCTGTTTTTAAAAATAGCCTCTCTCTCTCTCTTTGTCTGTCTGTCTCTCTCTCTCTCTCTCTCTCTCTCTCTCTCTCTCTCTCACACACACACACCTACCTTTTAAAGTCCCTCATATCTAATACATGTATTATGACAAGATGTTTAGTTTTAGTAACTTTTGAACGTAGTAAAGGGGCGCCATGCTGCATGTGGTCTTGGGATCTGCGTCTGTCAGACTGAGCTCTGAGCCTCAGTGCTGTTCTGTCCCCTACATCCATGAGGGGACGAGCAGGGACAGCTGTCTTTGGGGATTGGTGCTAGGAAGTGGTGGCTGGGCGGTGGAGGGTGGGAGGCTGATGTGGCGCCTTGGAGTGAGAGGGACAGGTTCTGCAAAGCGGTGTCAGTGCCTCCCTGACCGCTCTCCCCCACCAGGCTCGGAGCAGTCCCTGAGCACCCGGAGTCCGGCCAGCACCTGGGCTCATGTCCAGCAGCTGAAGGTCATCGACAACCAGCGGGAACTCTCCCGCCTCTCCCGGGAGCTGGAGCCATGAGGCGCGGCTGGGGCTGGAGCAGGCGCTTCCCTCCGGGAAAGCCAGGGCGTGACGGGCCAGGAGGCCCACAGGCTGGCCAACAGCTGGGCAGGGCTCTCCGCAGAGTGGACTCGAGGCCCTGGAGCAGGCGGCGTGGAGGCAGCTGTCCCCTGTGATGACTGGTGGCTAAGGAGGACCTCGGAATGAACTAGAGCCGGGACCCAAGGCCAAGGAATGGGGGACAGATAGGCCCTGGGAGTGGGTGGGAGAGCTGAGCAGCTGGGACTTTGTGTTCAACAGAGAACTCTCCACACCAGGTTTTTTCCAGATTCTGTGCCTCTGGCTTTGTGGTCCAGCTGTGGCCAGGCCCCTGTGGTTTGTTTTCACAGTGAACTGAGAAAGAGGAACTACATGTGTGTGTGGCAGTGGCAGGGGCCTGGGGTGGGAGCTGGGGGTGGGTCCTGCTTTGCTTTCTACAGCATCTGAGATAAACGCCTGGATGTGGGCAGGGCTGTAGTGTGTGGGAGAGGTGGTTCCTGAAGAGCTTTGTTGTTACCATCAATGAACAATGTGTGTGTGTTCTGAGGCCATGAGGGGTGTGACTGGAGGCCAAAGCCCTGCCATCTGGGAGGGAGCTGGGAGGAGGAGCAGCCCCACTATGCGGCAAGATCTCTGGGAGACCAAGATGGCTGATGCTCCCCAGATGCACCCCCTGCTCCCACCCCCTCTGGCCACAGGGCCAGCTGAAGCCTGGAGCCCCTGTCAGCAGCCAGCCAGGGTGACCATCAGCTCTCTGAGGTGGTCCGATAGGATGCAACTAGCATCTTCCACCTTCTTCCTCCTCACTCCAGTTCCTGCTCCTCTGCCCTGGAGCACATCCTGGCCTGTGGGGCGGTCTTCAGTGGGGGCTTCTAGGTGGCTAGTGATAGGGACAACGCTGAGGTCTAACAGGATTTCTCACCCATGATGAGAATGTTCCCAGCAAGCTCTGTTAGAGTGGTGTCCTCTCTTCCCCCTTCAGCACTACCGTGGGAAACAAGGCAGAGCCCACCCAGGAAGCTCCAGGCAGGGGCTCCACCCTCTGCTCTCCATGCCTGGAACCTGGCAGCAGGGGGCGCATTGTCTGGTGAGAGAGAGACCTCATAGCCTCTGGCAGGACTGCTGAACAGGTATTGAGGCAGTAGGGCCAGGGCCATCTGGAGGCGGCTGGAATGTCCCCCTGCACTTGCTCGGGGGCTCAGACTTGACACACCCGCCTCCCCCTCACCACTCCACTGCCAGACTCCTCTCAGCCTCATGGTCATGGATACGCGTGCTAGCTGCTTATGGAAAGCGTCAGAGCCCTGAGCAGGGAGGCAGCATGGGAGATTCTACCTCAGGTTTCCGAGCAAATCTGAGCATGCCAGCGAACAGTTCTCTGCCTTTTCTCCATCTGTAAGCCGGGTGTGATGATCATCATCTGGCTCTCAGTGACAAGCACTTCAAACTGCAGCTCCTGCCTCTGCAGCAGAGGTGACAGCCAGGGGCAGTCCTGTGTCTAGCCTGGTGGAGGGGCAGCTTCGCCTTGGGTGAAGTCCAAGGGAGACAATGAGGTGGAGTAGACAGCAGGGGTAACCAAACCAGTTCCCTTTACAGTACGGTGAGGATGGAGGATGCTGGGCCTGGAAGTTTCTGGAGCTGAGCATTCAGACAGGAGTCCAAGCCTTGGTGAGTCATGAGTCCAGGACTTTCTTGTCTTTTACACTCATTGTCTGTCACTGTCTCAGCAAAGACCAGCCAGGCAGCCGTGGCCAGTCGCCACCCTCTCAGGCTTCAGGGCGAGCCCAGCCTAGTGACACGACAGAAGCGAAGTGTGATGGGGCTGGTGTCCTCTGTCATGGTTTTGCCTTTCCTTCTTTGGTCACAGGACAGAACTTGGATGATCCCCTGCCTTGGACTGCTCTGTGACCTCCCAGCTGCCCGAGTCTCTTGGGCAGGACACCTTTGAGTCTGTTGGGAGAAGCCTTGCCAGGAGAACAGTGCCCAGGGAGGGCAGGCAAGAGAACACAAATTCTGGGAGCGGGAGGCGCTGGGACCCAGGGGGCCCAGGAAGAGGGACGGGATCCACGTTACCACGGCCTGAGGGCTATGCTGCCTTGATCTCCCTGACTGCCCAGCGTGAGGCAGGATGGAGAGGCATCTCCTCCTGTTCCCCAGTAGCCCAGGCTGTATGTAGGGACTTCCATTTTGTGTCTCAACTTCCTGGAGGCCACGAAGGGAGGACGAGTTCATGGGACTGCTGAGAGAAGGGTATGAGGGAAGGGAGTGTGGCCTGAGATCAGTCCTTTAAAAGCCTCTGTTACTACAAGGAGGTCAAGGAGAGAGGAGGGTGTGTGTGTGTGTGTGCCCAGGCGCACCCTGTAAGAGAGAATGGGGGGTGTCATTCTTACACTTTCCCCTTCCCTTTCACTTCCCTGTAAAGGCCCTAGGCAGGCTGGGACCAGGCTCGAACCCTAATTGTGGGGTGTACACCATGGAGGGTCATGCCTCTCCAGCAGAAGGGGTGGAATGTCCAGGGAGCCCAGACCCTCAGGCTGCTTCCACTTCTCTCCCTAGAGCCAGCCCTCCCCTCTGTCCCCAGCCCCATCCGAGCAGGACAGACACGGCCTACCACCCAGCACCACCACCCCACTCCACTTGGCACTGGGGTAGAGCTGGGTGGGAGGCAAGCTGCGTGGGGGCGTCAACCTGATTTCACAGGCCTCCTGGCTTTTGTGTCCCCAGCAGCCCTTGGCCTCTGGCTGCTCTACTTCCCAAGGTGGCATTTGTCATGATAATAGGTGGAGATCTGAATGGTGTTTTCATCCTCTTTCGTCTTCACACTTTCACATATTATCTTATTTTTATCCGGCGGATAGAGTAGATGCTGCAGGTATTTTTACACCTGCTTTATAGTCAAAGAAACTGAGGCACAGGAAGGTTTGCCCAAGGTCACATAACTGCTTAATAACAGGGAGGACTGTGGAGTAACTGGATGTGCATCAACCGTGCCCTTTCCCCATGCCCCCGGCACTCCCCATGACAGCTCCCTCAACCCCACATTTTCTTTGCTTGTGGGAATAGACACAGACATATAAATTGTTCTCCCTCTCTCCATTCCCATGTCCCTTCATTTTTAAATACTTAACATGAACCTTGTAAGGGCTCTGTGAACAAGACAGAAGCTGGGCGTGGTGGTTCATCCCTGTAATTCCAGCACTTGGGAGGTCGAGATGAGAGAATCGCTTGAGGCCAAGAGTTTGAGACCAGCTTGGACAACATAGTGAGACTCCATATCTACATAAAAATAAAACTTAACTGGGTGTGGTGGAGTATGCCTGTGGTCCTAGCTACACTGGAGGCTGGGGTGAGAGGCTGCAGCGAGCTATGATCACGCCATTGCTGCACTCCAACCTCAGTGACCGAGCAAAACCATCTTTAAAAACAAGAACAGGCAAGCAGTCCTGGCCTTCACAGAACGAACCACTCAACCAGGCAGACAAGCCCATTATGAGGGGAAAATGCTGAGAGGACAAGTCCAGAGGGCGGCAGAAGCCTAGGGCCACATTGTCTCACCACTCACCCACAAGCGCTGAGGCCCAGAGATGCCTCCCTGTTGAAAGGCAGGTGCACAGCCTATTGGTTCCCAGGCCCTGCACAAAAGCCTGCACAGCTCTGCCAAAGAGATGGGATGTTCAACTCACCACTGGTACAAGCCACTTGAGTATCAAACAGGTACAGTGGCTGGTAGCTGGAGCAAATTCTGACCTGGCAGTTGTCCTTAATCCTCTCTTCCACAAATCTATAGGCTAAAAAGCATATGTATTTCTCAAATGTATCCTAACACCTTGAACCACACTCAGACTTGGGCTTCTTATACATCTGCCAGGGCTATGGACCCGCCTTAAGTGTCCACCCAGGCCTGTTCAGTTGCCCTGGTCAGTTCAGACACCGTTCTCTCAGATTCTGGACTCTTCAAGACTTGAACTGTAGCCCTCCCACCCCCCAGTCTGATGGCACCTGAGGGTGAAGGGGCTTATGACCCAGGGGATGGGCGACTGCCATCCCTCCCAGCGATGATGAAACTGGATCACTCTGAGAAGCATGTCTGACTCAGCTGCACTTAGAGAGCGTCTTCTCTCCCAAGCCTGGGGGCCTTCCTGGAGCAGGTGGCCTTGATGGAGCCAGAGGGGGCTGCTGGTGGTAGTAGGAAGAACATGGAGGAAGGAGCCTGGTGACCCCCAGAAGAAAAAAGGCCAGCTCAGAGCTTGGACCCATTTTTTGTGCAGGTAGGTTTGGGATTCTGGTTGTGTGTGTAGACTCCAACCAGGGTATACTGTGGACCAAGGAGCCGGGTGCTTAGGGCCTTGGCCTGACTCTGCCTGCCATGCTCTTGGCCCTTGGAGAGTACTCAGCATCTCAGTTTGCTCACTGGGGTAAGAGTAGTTGGTAGCTGGAGCTGGTCTAGGTTGCTGAATGGGGGACATGCAGGCTTTCCTGGTGCTTAGGGGACCCTAGCCAGCAGAGGGGTGGAGAGAGGGTGCCTTTGGCTGGGACCATGAGATTGGGATCATGAGAGCAGGACATTGTGGGCTTACTCAGCTACCTAGAAAAGTGCCCTGTCAACCAGAGCTTGAGGCAGTACAGGGATCCCACAGGTGGGCAGTGTGCTGGGGTCGGAGGAACCTCGACTTCTCAGTAGCCTTGGGGCAAGTCCCTTCTCGCTGGGCCTCAATTTCCCTATTTATAAACAGGAATTTTTGCTCTTAGTGTCTATGACTTAGGCAGCTCGAGTGTCAAAGGGGAGAGGGGTGCAACTCTCTGCAAGCATCTTCTCATTGGCGGCCTCCAGCCAGGATTGCTTACTAAATATTGCTGCCTGCCTGAGTACATTGCATGCCTGCCTACCTTCTGTCCTTTGAGTTCTAGTTGTCTATAGTAGGCCCCTGTTCTGTAGATACATAACTTGGGAAGACACTATGACCCAATTGAAGATTATTTATTTATTTTTTGAGTTGGAGTCTCACTCTATCATCTAGGCTTGAGTGCAGTGGCACGCTCACAGTACTGCAGCCTCAACCTCCTGGGCTCAGGAGGTCCTTCCACCTCAGCCTTCCAAGTATCTGGAACTACAGGTGTGCGCCACCATGCCCAGCTAATTTATTGTAGAGAAGAGGTCTCGTCAAGTTGCCCAGGCTGGTCTAGAACCCCTGGGCTCAGGCAATCCTCATGCCTCCACCTCCTGAAGTGCTGGGATTACAGGCATGAGCCACCGCATCTGGCCTGAAGATTCTAATTAATCTTTCTAATGGTCACTTTAAGAAAAAAAATAGGAGAATAAGAGCCCTGAGGTGATGACGGTAGGGGAGTTTTAATGGTATGAGCAGGTGACAAGGCCTAGAGTATTACTTAGGGTGGGAGAGTGTTGCAGGGTTCTGGGGAACACAGGACACCCCGAGTTGGCATTGGAGGGAGAGGTAGATGGCCAGTTCTACCTGCTCAGTTTTGCTGCAGCTGAGCCCTGAGGGAGCAACCTATGCTGGAGGGAGAGCCTGCATATGCCAGCTGGACTCTGATGGCCCCCAGAGGAGGCCAGCCCCCTCTGTCCCTCTCTGCTGGGTCTTGGCTTTGCACCAGGTAGCTGTTCTCCATTGCAACACAGCTTTCCCTGGAGCAAAGCCCTGTTCCTCGGGCAGCAGGTCACATCCCCAGAAAACAGGTGCCTCCCTCTGGCACCAAATCAGATGAGTTAGTGCGACTTATTGAAGAGCCACTCTGAGACTTAAAAACACTGAGTGCACATTTTTTAAATTTAAATTTATGTTGGGCATTATAAAAGAAATATCACATTGTGAAGCGTTTAGACTGGAAAAGCTGCCACCTTCTCATGCCCTGTGTTTCTATTTAAATGTCATTCTTCCAGGAAGGCCTTTCCTAGCCATTTGTCTAAATGAGGCCCTTTGTGGCTCTAATTTTTTTTTCCTTAACAAACATTCATCTGGTTTTGTTTTGTGCTAAGTACTGTTCCAAAAGCTTTGCAAGTATTAACTCATTCAATCCTCAGCACATCCCTGTAAGGTACTCTTCATTGTTCTATTTTAGATCTACAGGGGAAACTGAGGCACAGAGGTACAGTTGGTGAGGGGCAAAGCTGGGATTCGAACCCAGGCACCTGGCCTTAGAAACAATGGTCTGAGATGTGTCTCACTGCCCCAATTTGGCTGACTGTAAATGCACTTTTTTTCCAAATGCTGAGGTGCTTGCTTTTTTTTTTTTTTTTCCTTTCTTTAATTCTTTTTAAAAGACAGGGTCTCCCTCTGTTGCTCAGGCTGGAGTGCAGTGGTGCAATCATGGCTCACTATAAACTCAAACTCTTGGGCTCATATGATCCTCCCATCCCAGCCTCCTGAGTAGCTGGGGTTACAGACACGTACAACCACACCTGGCTAATTTTTAAATTTTAGTTGAGATGAGGTCTTGCTACATTTCCTAGCCTGATCTCCAACTCCTGGCCTCAACGATCCTCCTGCCTCAGCCTCCCAAAGTTCTAGAATGACAGGCACTAGCTAATGTACCCATTTACCCACTTCACAATAATTACAATAATTTTGACAGACTGTTGATTTTTCAAATTATGGGTCAGGAACTGCTCTTGCCAGTCCTGTTGTCCTGTCATCTTATCAGACCAGAACAGCCCAGTTGTGCCAACACACCTGGGGCGAGGGGCAAGCCAGGTGCCTCATGTCAGTGCCTGGCTCCCAGTTGGCCCGGGGCACGACTCTCTCCCTCTTGATCTCACCCTTGCTCACTCCCTTGCTGTCTCCCTGAGCCTCTTTATCGCTGTCTGCCTGTCTCATCCTCTTCTCTTTGTTCCCATTGTGCCTCTAGCTGCTCTCTGAAGCCCATGGCGTTTGAGGATATGCAATAGTAGTTTTATTTTATGATCAAGATTGGGCGGTAAAAAACAAACATTAGCACAGCTGGCAAAAAGTATAGGCCCATGGTTACACTGGGATCCTAAAAAAGCAGGAGAAAGTTATCTGTTACTTTCTGGATGTAGAAACTGCCAGAATTCTGGTTCTGTCTGATCCCTAGAGTGGCTGTGCTTGCAGTGGTGGTGCTGGGGGGTGGCTTGGGGGTTTCAGTCCCCCTAAATATCCATTAAGCCCAAATAAACATACAATAACAAAAATAGTGTGTTTGCTCTGATATTGCAACTGTGAGATGAGTTCTGAGGCCCCACTTCCCTGCTTGGTACAAACTCTGGAAACTTCAGAGCTCAGGGGATCCATCTGCTCTCTGTCTTGCTAATCATCTTCACTCAAGTCTTTAATAACTGTTCCCTCCTCCATTCATGTATTGACTCATTGCTGGTCACATGTTGACAGTTCTAACACACATGGATGTCAATGCAAAGTAGCCGAGGGGACTCATGAGGCAGGATCCCCGTCTCAAGGTATTTCAGAGGTGAGCTAAAGAATCATCCTGTATGGAGGAGGAGTTAACTGATGCACAGCTCTATCAGAGATGGTTGTACTGTGTCAAAGGCACACAGGACATGTATTGAGTGCTGAGTCCATTGGCAGGAGCGATCCTGTGGGCTGGAGGGAGGAAGTCAGGCTTTGTGGAAGGGTAGATTTGCCCTGGAGCTGGATGATGAGTAGGAAGGAGACAGCTGAGTAGGGAGGGTGGTGAGAGGGCATTCCAGGCTGAGGACGGGCGTGGGGCATGGCCTGCAGAACCAGAAACCCAACCTGAGGCTTGGGGATGAGTGGACCCAGCCAGCAGGTCTGTGAGATGTCAGGCCAGGCAGGGAGTATGATGCTGGATGTCAGGGCTGCCCACAGACTTAAACAAAAGCCTGGACACAAATGTGGTATGCAGCGTACAAACCAATGTGGGGAAAGAAACCACACATGGAGCCATTTCTAAGACACAGTAAGATCAGATGTGGGTCATCATCCCAGGCCTCTCTCCTGAGGCCAGGGCAGCATTCCCAGGCCACAGCAGGATGGAGGCTGGCCTCTCCTTGGAGATAAGTCCAAGCCTCACTTGTGCTGGGTCAGCCGCAGAGTCCTTCCAGGCTCAGGTTCTTGGCTAAAATAACTTGGTCTTGGTTTCACAGAAGGACAAGGTGGTGGAATCGGCTGACTTGGGCAGGTGTCCACTTTAGCACTCCCCTGGGCTAGTCACTCTCATAGCTCGTTGATCCTGACAGGCCCCTGACATCCCAGAGGTGTCAGTCCAGAGGTGAGTGAGGCTACTTCAAACAACAGCCTAATGCTATAGCTTATCTGTCTTCTGTCCCCCCAGAAACCAACCCTTTCTAGGAAGAGTTCTCTACTCCAGCCACGTCTGAATCCTGACAGTCTAATAACAGCGTAGCACCTGGTATATAGTGAGCATTCAGTAAACATCTGCTGGTGGAATTCTTATCCCCTGCAACTGGCAGGTAAATGCTTCCTGGATCCTTGCCCAAGCAGCCTCACCCTCTCCCCCACCCTCCACGGGAGCCCCAACTGCAGGTCTCCAGAACCCAGCCTACCAGGACTCCCACCTGGCTGGCTGGTCCCTGCCATGTCTCCTTGGGAAACTTTTGAGAGTGGGAAGCCCATGTAAGTACCTAACTAGGGGAGCATTCAGAATGAGGAGCAGCAGAGTTCTGTGTCCAGACCAGGCCAGCAAGGAAGAGAAAGCTGTTGGATGTACCTTGTATGTATATATGAACACCTAAGTTTATCTATGAGGCACCTTTGTATGAATGTATTGATGTATGTTCATTTATTGGCTTACTGGGCTTTTTTCTACTGCTCTATCTACCTTTGCCTACATCAGCACATCTTGGATTGTAAAATCCTAGGATTTGGGCATCAGATCAGAGAAGGGCAGGGATGAACAGCCCTGAGAGGGTGTGACCCAACCCCTTCCCCCATCCTACCCCCACCCCCGGCGCCAGAGGCATTGATATGGAGGCAGGACTAACACTTAGTATTGTTTTGTGGGTTGCAAAACCATATGAGAAGTAGAACTAGCAGGTCACTGAGGTCCCTTTAATTCCAGTGAATTTTAACCTAGCCCACTTCGCATAGTAACCCAGACATGATTAAGTGGCGGGTGAAAGTGTGATGTTTGTAGAGCAATGGAGGGCATCAGTGCTTACGAGGATGACTGCTAGTTGGATGGACCTGGGTTTGAACCTCTGTCGCATGACTTAATAGTGTGCTTCTGAACATACTTCCTAAGCTTTCCGGGCCTCGGTTTCCTTATCCATAAAATGAGGACAATGATAGTACCTATTTTTTTTTTTTTTGAGTTGGAGTCTCACTCTGTCACCCAGACTGGAGTTCAGTTGCCACTCCCAGCCACCACAGCCTCGACCTGCTGGGCTCTGGCGATCCTTCTGCCTCAGCCTTCCAAGTAGCTGGAACTACAGGCACGCACTACCACGCCCAGCTGATTTTTGATTTATTGTAGAGATGAGGGCTCGCCAAGTTGCCCAGGCGGGTTGCGAACCCGCGGGCTCAGGCAATCCACTCACCTCAACCTCCCAAAGCGTTGGGATTACAGGCTGAGCCACCGAGCCCGGCTGATAGTACCTATTAAGGTTGTAGTGGGAATCAGTGAGATGAGATACACACTCTGTGTGTGTGACATGTGGTGAGTGCTCAGTCAAAACTGGTGGTGGTTGTTAAGGCTGCCGTTCTTGTTGAAGGATGTAGTTTGAAACACTTGTGTCCTCAGATGATCCATCTGGCTCTGTAGAGTCAGTCCCAATTGTCTTCCCCAGGTCCCTCCCACCCTTGCTCCTGACCCAAAATTCCCCTGATGGAGGGAAAAGCTCCTGTCCTCAAAATGCCATTCCATAGTCAGTTCAGCAGGACACCAGGGGACCTGGCCAGGCTGCACTCCCACTCTGACACCTTTGGCTTCAGCCAGGGTTCACACAGCTGGGCACTTGGAAGGGACAGACCATCCAGTCCCAAATTCTGAGGCATCATTGCTTCCTAGCTCAGCCAGGGACACCCTCCTTTGTTTCTTAAACAACCGGAGTCAGAGATATGTGGTGCCAACCTAGGGAGGATGATTCTGGCTGGCAGTGGCTACACAGCCTGTTTGGGGTTGTGCAAATGAAACTTATGCAAAGCAGCCATGTCTGCTCTCACTCCCTTTAGCCAGCTCCCTTCTGGGAAAGAAGGGCCAGGCTCACTCCCCAGCTGTGCTTCCGGTGTAAGTACCTTGTGAGAGTGAATTGTTCTAAGTGTGTCCTTCTCTTCATCCCAACATCCTATGTTTGGTCTCACCTCTACACAGCAAAGAGTTGGGAGTTATTCACCAGCAGCTAGCTACTCAGCTACTCAACCTGGCACATGGGCAGGAAACCAAAGTTAAAGTCTGAGAACTTTAGGGATTGTCAGAGCCAACTCCATCATCTTACAGATAAGAAAGACCAGAGAGAGGAAGAAATGTCTACTGTTAAAGTGATGAAGAAGGTGTGCTGCACCCCTCCACCTCCAGAGAAAAGTCACTTATAGATTAGACTCCATTGTTCATCAATTTTGCCTTTTTATATGACTGTTTCTTTTTTTGAGAAGGCTGAGAATCCCCACACAGCGATCTTTCTGGAAAGGGTATTTTACTTAACAGACTTTATCTTTATGAGGAAGGGAAACTTGATAGCCATAGGGAGCTGCTCCTCTTCTCTGGACTTGGAAACAAAGGAGCCCTGAGAAACCTCCTTTCTCTCTGGGGTAGGGACCCTTAGGGAGAGGGGTATAAGTAGGGGATGAAGGGACTGGAACCCTAGGCTCTCTGTTGAAGAAGGTGGGTACTTTGGCTACCTTTAAGAGGCCTCTGGTTGGGCATGGTGGCTCATGCCTGTAATCCCAGCACTTTGGGAAGCGAAGGTAGAAGAAGCACTTGAGCCCAGGAGTTTGAGACCAGCCTGGACAACGTAGTGAGACCCCCATCTCTATAAAAAAAATCAAAAAATTGGTCAGGCATGGTGGCTCAGACTGTAATCCCAGCACTTTGGGAGACCAAGGCAAGAGGATTGCCTGAGCGTTGGGTTTCGAGACCAGCCTGGGCAACTTGATGAGATCTTGTCTCTATAATAAATCAAAAAATAAACCAGGCATGGTAGCACCTGCCTGTGGTTCCAGCTACTTGGAAGGCTAAGGTAGAAGGATCGCCTGAGCCCAGCTGGTTGAGGCTGTGGTGGCCATGAGCATGACTCTGCACTCCAGCCTGGGCAACAGAGTGAGACTCCAACTCAAAAAAAAAAAAAAAATTAACTGGACATGGTGACATGTGCCTGTAGTTCCTAAGTGCCTAAGTCCATGAGATAGAGGCTTGCGGTAAGCCATAATCGTGCCACTGCACTCCAGCCTGGGCAACGGAGATTCTGACTCAAAAAATAAAAATAAATAAAAGAGGCCTCCTACCCTTCCATTGCCTCTTAAACCTGGAACCTGAGAACCTGAAGCATGTAGACCCTGAGGTGCTGACTTAGTGAGGGTTATTTGCATGCTATTTTTAGGGTACTGTAGCCACATGTGGCTATGTGTGGCTGATTCAGCTGTGCTGAGCTTGATGGCATTAAGAACAGCACTTGTTCCTAACCCATACTTCCCATATCTCTCCTTCAATGGCCCCAACCCTTGCTTGGGCACTTACTCTTTGTCAAACTTGTAAAGATCATCTTACCCACGTGCCATTGTCAAGCTGAGCACTAGGAATTCAAAGGTGAAGCCCACCTGGGGCATCTTGGAAGGTCAGGTAGACTTGTAGATAGGTGACTGTTTGGAGGGGACCACCCAAGGATGAGTCCATAACTGTCCCTAATTTGAACAAAGAACCCCCCAAACTAGGCCCATCATACTGTATCTTCCTGCATGACCTAATTTCTAGCGATGAACAGCCAGCATTACCTGTTCTAAACATCTGGCATTACCTGCCTGCTTAGTCACCTTCCCTCTGGCTTCAAACAGCTGTAGGTTCCACCTTTCCTCCGCCTCCTAAGCCTCCTATCCATCTAGGATCCCTCCCTCCCCTTTTTCCTCCTGGAAGGATTTGGAGACATCAGATCCACAAGCCCCAATGTCTTTAAAAGGATCAGCCTGGAGAATAAGGCTCACTTGAGAGCTGTGACATTCACCTTGATTCTAGTGAAAATCTAGCAGCCACTCCTCTTGGCCTCCAGCTGGACACCATGAGGGCCTGTGTTCCCCTGATAGTGGCTGTGCTCTACAGTCTGGCTTGGGCTGGTAAGTCACTATCTGGTGGGTGTGGGTGTGAGTGTGGGATGGGCAGGGGTCTTGCCTAAAGCAGAGAGCTGAGAAACTCAGTAGAGGGTAAGGCAAAAGGACAAAGTGAGATGAACTTTGTCTCAAAGCTGTGGAGCACTTTTGGCCTGTCCTTGTCTGAGGGTGTGGGAGGTCTCTCTGGAGTGAACTGGGTGGAGGGAGTTGCAGGGCAGAAGGACTCATTTCATGGAAGCCCCTTTCTTGACACTTTGGAGGATCAGCCCTAAATGTTCCTTAGTCCGACCTGACTTTTGATGTCCCCAAGGTTTTATTTTCTGGGGCTACCGTATGATATAAAACTGGGGCTGGGGCTCTGAGTGGTCTAGCTGCCATTAGTCACTCCCTCCACTGCTTGGTGACAGGTGATGTTGTCTGGGGTGTGACCTTTCTCTGGGTAAAGCCTTAAGAGATGGGCAGGCTCAGGAGAAAACTGAAAGGGCCCCTGACCAGCAGGTGGGACACGTCCTATCTGGGACTGTACAAGTGATCCGAGAAATGGGTCTTTCCCCAGCAGTAGAGGAACTAAAGTATAGAGAAGGCTCCTGGCCCACAGTTACAAGTGGCGCAGGGGGTGGGACAGGCAGAGGACAGGAACACTTTCCTATTTAGTAACTGCAAAGTCCTGGTGCTGATGTGCTAT
The DNA here is from genome assembly GCF_000164805.1 of Carlito syrichta. Classification (NCBI taxonomy): domain Eukaryota; kingdom Metazoa; phylum Chordata; class Mammalia; order Primates; family Tarsiidae; genus Carlito; species Carlito syrichta. Next base: position 83,474 of record NW_007232509.1, read on the forward strand.
TTGGTAACTAGTGGGTGGTTAGGAAGGGATGCCAAGGGAGCGGGGAGAATCCTCTGCCCAGAGAAGGAATTGGAGCTTGATGCCCATTCCACCCATCCAAGTGAACTTAGCGCTGTGATAAGGATTAAATAAGATAATGTAGGAGAAGTACCTAGTATGGAATGAGGTCTCAGTGCCTCAGAACTTTTTTTTTTTGAGTTGGAGTCTCTGTTGTCCAGGCTGGAGTGCAGTGGCATGCCCATGGCCACCCCAGTGTTGACCTCTGGGCGCCAGTGATCCTTCTGCGTCAGCCTTCCAAGTAACCGAAACTACAGGCACGTGCTAACATGCCCTGCTATTTTTTTTTTAACTGTAGAGACAAGGTGTCACCAATTTGCCCTGGTTGGTCTTGAACCCACGGACTCAGGCAATCCACTTGCCTCGGCCTCGCAAAGTGCTGGGATTATAGACTGAGCCACCAAGCTCAGTCGACTTGGAACTTATATTACAATTGTGATCATAAATATTTCTAGGAGAAACCTCCTCCTGGGGTCATTTTTAATCAGGTTGTGGTTATGGAGACCCCTAATGGGATTCCTAAATGAAAAACACTTGGAGGAAACAGCGGTTCCTGGACCTCCCAGTACTGGATGGGGTCATGTACCTGCATGCAGTAGTCAGCTCTTCCTGGGCTCCGGGGGCTGGAGAGGCAGTGGGGGAGCATGAGGGACAGTGTGGGAGTCTCTAGCTTCCAAGCTCTTAGAAGAAAGAGGGAACAGGTGAGGGCCTAGTGTGGACGGGTGGTTGGTGGGCTTGGCATATCCCTGTCCCAGGACAGGAGGGCAACTTGAGACGTTTGGTCCTTGCGGGGGACATCCTTGAGGGCAGAGGCAGCAGTGGCTTCGGAAGTGCAGGAGGAGCCCTTGCTGCTGGGGTGAACAGTAATCTGCTCTAGCTATATGGCCAACAGTAAGTGGGGGTTGAATGGGTGAGGCCTCTGTAGGTGGAAGGGAAGAGGCTCTGCTCTCGTTTGTAGGATCCCAACATCTCAGAACTTGGATGAAAGAATATGAATCATATGGGAGTCACTGCCAGCCTCAGGTTCTCATCTATGAGCTGGGTGCTTACTGAGGACTTTGGTTGTTTTTAGTGAGTGGAAGTAGGAAGCTGGTCCATGGGACTAGGTCTCCATGGAAACAGCATCAGCAGCCCCCTGAGATGCACAGGTGTAGGATGCCCCAGTCATCAGAGGAACTGAGTGCTGGCATATAGGGATACTGTGTCCACCTAGACTTGGAATCAAGCTCTCTGGATGGCCAGTGTGGACACAGCGGATGTTCTGGGGGAAGAGGGGCCTAAGCTCTTCATGGGGAATGGAGGGAGAATCTGAGCCCAAGAAAGGAAAGGCCTAAGTGAAGAAAGGCAGAGAGAATGAGAGAGGTGGGGGAGAGGGACACAGGGCAGCAGGTTGCTAGAGTGGTGATTCAGGTGCCTGGCTTAGGGAGCAAAGCTTACACAGAGCGTCTGTGTCAATGGGAGGTGTGGGGTGGGGGTGCTGGACTGAGTGGTTGGGTGACTAGTCAGCTGATTGTCCCCAGAATGGCATAGCAAGGCACCTGTGAGATGTTCTTCTCACCCCTGCCCCTCACCCTCAAATCCCAAGGTCACCTTGAAGCAGATCAAGTTCACAGAGAAATGTGAGAAGACTCTTGCTGGGAACAAAGTGCTCAGAGATGAAAAAAGCCCACTCAGCTTGGGCCAGTGGGGGTGCGCTCCTATAATTCCAGCTGACTGTTATTTGGGCCAGTGGGGGAGCTCTCCTGCAAGTCCAGCTGACTGTTATTTGGGCTGATGGGGAAGCTTTCCCGCAAGTCCAGCTGACTATTCACTTGCAAACCCTTCTCAACTGGTGCCAGCTGCTGGAATGGAGTGAATTCTTTCCTTGCACTCTGCTGATTTGACTCATTGAGAACATTGCCCTGATTTGCCTGAATTCTCTGCCTTGGGATGCTGGGTGTACTGCCAGGCTGACCGAGCAGAGCTAATGGGCTGAAAATTTCTCCTTAAGATCCTTGAGTTCAGGTTCCAAGAGAGCATCATTAAGGATTCAAGAGGAGTTCCTGTGGGCTTGAAGGAACAAGTGACCTGGGGCTTGGTCTCTTTTCGGGATAATTCACTGGACCCGGGCCCTGCCTTCCTGGTCATTTTTGGAGGCCTTGCACACAATATAAAGTTGCCTCAGGACCTGGGTTAACCTTGACCTGATACCTCTCAGATGTGAAGAATACAGACCCATAGTGATGACATCAGCCAGGAAACCATCAGCAACGCAGATGTGCTGAAAACCCAGCCCGAGGGATGTTGCTGTTAAAACCCAGGGAGGGTTTCAGCTGGATTAAGTATGTGGACAGAGCAACCGCACAGGGAAGACTGCTCCAGCCAGTCTGAACACTCGCCATTTCAAAGATGGCCATGAAATATTGCCACTGTTTATTTATCTAACAAATACTTGTATGGCACTACTCTAAGTCATCTACTGCCCTAAGGACTTTAAAAACTTTAACTCATTTAATTCTTATAAATATTCTATGAGATAGGCTCCATCATTATTCCACCTTTACATATAAGAAAACAAAGGCACAGAAGGTTACATAACTTGCCCACGATCACATAGCTAGAAAGCGGTGGAACCAGAATTCCAACCCCAGGCTGTTTGGTGCCAGAGTCTAGTTTCTTTTCTTTTCTTTTTTTTTTTTTGAGTTAGAGTCTCACTCTTCACTCTGTCACCCAGGCTAGAGTATAGTGGCATGCTCATGGCCACTGCAGCCTCGACCTGCTGGGCTCAGTCGATCCTTCTGCCTTAGTCTTCCAAGAAGCTGGAACCACATGCCTGGCTAATTTTTTGACTTATTGTAGAGATGAGGTCTCACCAAGTTGCCCAGGCTGGTCTGGAACTTCTGGGCTCAATCCTCTTGCCTCCATTTCCCAAAGTGCTGGGATTACAGGCATGAACCACTGCGCCTGGCCAGACTCTAGGTTCTTAACCTCTCTGCCCTGCCATCTCTCATTAGACACTGTATAAACCCTAATTCCAGAATCCAAACCAGTAACTAAACCCACCTCCCTCATATTCACCTCCAACTCAACCCAGGCTTTCACTGTACCTTTGTCAATTCACAGCCAGAACCAAGCTCCAAATCTAAGGCAAAACTGGGATTGTTTCTTCTCTTCTAATCTTGACACATTCCTCAACCCTGAATGTCACTCAAGTCTAACCCTATTCCTTACCCAAATATCAATACAAAATTGTTACTTCTTTGATAAATTTAACGCAAGCCCAAATTCTAACTGTAGCTCTTAATCTAACTAGCCCCAACCCCGGTCCAAATTAGGTTTCATTTTCCCCACTGATACAAATTCGGATGCTGATGGTAACCCTGACTCTGATCTTGACATTCCCCAGTAACCCACAGCCTGACCTCTAAACCCAGTGTTCGCGAAATCCAAACCTCAGGGACCTCAAATGGAACAAAGTCTCTGTTATCACCCTTAAAGCCCAGAGTGGATAGTGGGTTTGTATTTTTCCTTTCAAAAAGTCTTGTCTTACGTCCCTTGTGACCAAAGCTTGCTTCTGCAAACCATTTGGCTGGAGCGGGGGATGTGGTCTGTGGTTGCATAACAGAAGCCTATGCCAGAGCCCCATTCTCACCCACACCCACCTCATTCCCCACCCTGAGCATAAACATATCCGAATGCATTCCAAAGACTGGAAGGAACAGAAAGTTGTGGCACAAGAGAAACAGAAAGCAGAGAAGACTGGATAAAGGGGAGGGAGGAACAAAGAAACAATGAACATAAAAGGAACAGGCTGAGAGCCAGGGGAGGAGCCAGAGGGCAGGGGGCAGGTGGCATCCTTGGGGCAGCAGTGACCTCCCCTCATCTGCAAGACAGGTGAAGAGTGACCCACAGGCCACACCCAGTTCACAAACCTCTTTCTTTGGCTTGCTTGAAATTTAAAAATCTTAGAAAGTTTCTCATAAAAATGAAGGTTTCTGTCTGGGCACAGTGGCTCACACCTGTAATCTCAGCACTATGGGAGACTGAGACGAAAGGATTGTTTGAGCCCAGGAGTTCGAGATCAGCCTGGACAACATAGTGAGACCTTGTCTCTATGAAAACAATCAATAAAAGTAGCCAGGTGTGATGGCGTGCGCCTGTAGTCTCAGCTACTTGGGAGGCTAATGTGGAAGGATCACCTGAACCTAGGAGGTTGAGGCTGTGGTGAGCCATGATCATGACACTGCACTCCAGTCAGGGCAACAGAGTGAGACCCCAGCTAAAAAAAAAATAAATTAATTAAAAAAAAAAAATGGAATGTTTCTCTTGAAAACTGGGAGGCTCTGGCAACACTGAGTCCACATCCCAACATGGCAGCAGTTAGCTGGAGCTGAGTAGTGGTTGCAAATTGCAGACAGGGTATTGCTTTTAAAGTGTGTCCCAGTTCCCATTTCTTCCTAATGCCCCACACCCTGCTTCTTTACTTGTTATGTTATGGTCCTATCCCAAATAGGCATTTGAGACTGTGATCCTAGCTGATATCATGAGCCCTGAAATCCTTGGTGGGTGGAGGGTGGTGGGTGGTAGGGATGATGCTTACACTGTGCATGGGAGGCTCTGGAAGTACTTCTCTCCTGCAGAGACAATGCCTTCTTCCCCAGGTGCACCCCTGCCCTGGCTGTGAGCCCTACTGCAGGGGGTGCCTTTCGGGGGAGAAGAGGTTCCCCTACAGCTGAGTTTCTGCCTTTAGGAAAAATGAATTCTTGTGCATCTCGCTGCAATGAAAAATTTAACCGGGATGCTGCCTGCCAGTGTGACCACCGGTGTCATCGGCATGGGGACTGCTGTGAAGACTATGAACATCTGTGTACTGGTGAGGCTCCTTGTGTGATGCAGGGTCTTGGAGGCCCAGCAGACCAGGCATGTCACATCCAGCCTACTGAGGGGCTGTTGGCCTGGGTGTCCAGCAGTCCAGGGCAGGGTTCAGGACTTATGAGAGGAATTCTAAGGGTCCAGAATGAAAGCACTGAGGGACAGAGGGAGGGACCAGAGACTTGGCCACACTTGTCTCAGGTTTTCTAGGATGTTCTCAACTTAAAATACAGTAGATGTCATTTACCTGGAATATCTACCTGGACTATCAGGATTAACAATGTCTTGAAGCTGGGCTCGGTGGCTCAGCCTGTAACCCCGCGCCTTTGGGAGGCTGAGGTGAGTGGATTGCCTGAGCCTGTGGATTCGAGACCCGCCTTGGCAGCGAGACCTCATCTCTACAATAAATCAAAAAATCAGCCGGGCGTGGTAGCGCATGCCTGTAATTCCGGCTACTCAGAAGGCTGAGGTGGAAGGATCGCCGGAGCCCAGCAGGTCGAGGCTGCGGTGGCTGGGAGCGGCCACTGCACTCTAGTCTGGGCAAGCGAGTGAGACTCCAACTCAAAAAAAAAAAACAAAAAAACCCCAAAAATGTCTTGAAAGTTTAAGCTCCTAATTCCAAAAAAGGGCAAAATGATGCCAATAATAATTTACTATATATATGACATACCAGTTGTTATTTAACACTTTAAATCACAAAATTACTAAAATGGAAGCAAACTCTTGCCGCTTGTGTGCCACCAGGAGACTGCATGGTGTCACAGAAACTGACACAATTCATACCACTCTCCCTCTGGTGAGTGGACTGAGTGACCACCACATCTCTAAACTGCCATTCCCAACCCACTGATTAAAACGGGACCTGCCCCACCCTTGAAGGCCAGTTGTTTCTCCATTACTCCAACTGTATGGTTTTAAATGAATAATTTTTAAAAATCATTTTTGAATAATCTCTGTCTACATGTCTCCAGTGTTGTCAATGCTCGGATATATGATCTTCTGCTGCTTTGTGACACAAAGCCTTACGGGGTTCACTGTTAAGCCCTGTGCCCTGACACCCAGTTTGGAAAACATGGTCACTGAAGCCATGCTAGGTAATGGCCAGCAAGACACTGCATATGATTGCATAGGTTGTGCACAAGAGCACCTGGTGGAGCAGGCAGGCTGGACCAATATCCAGCCTAGATCTTTCTCATCATGTCATGTGCCCTGGTGCAGAGTTGTGTCTGCTGAGAGAAAGGAGTACCTTTTCCTAACCTGCCCAAAGATGTCATCTGCTGATCCAGCCACATGCCCACAGAGCTGCTTCCACTCACATGGAAACTTTTCAATTCATACACAAACACTATATATTAGCAGAGGTCCTGATGATCATGCCCAGGAAGGGAGGCCCAGGCCTAGATCTCAGGGCCAGAGTAAGAGCCTACCCTTTTGCTACTGCCTTGTGTCCCTACTTTTTCTTACCATTCAGCAGACACAGGAAGGTCTGTTCACCTTGGGCCATCAGGCTGGTGTTCAAGACAAAGGCAAACCCAGCTTAGTAGCCATTGCATCTCCAAGTTTCTGATTTTCAGCTCAGAACTCCTTTCCCACAGAAAGAAAGTACTGTAAATGATGTTTAGGACTCCAGTTCAGCTCACAAAAGTCTATTTGGCATAAAATATGACTGAATTAAGAACTTTGTGGATTGCCAGCACTTAGAACACAGCCTGGTGCAAAGGAAGTGATCGGAAGATGTTTGTTGACTGAATGAACAATTTGACTAGTGGTTCTAGTGGTAATAACACAATACTATCCAACAAACTCAGGAACAGGTTCTGAATCACTTTCTAACAGTGTTTTTGTTGGGGGGGAGGGGAATATTTCGCTGTGTGATGAGACAGGAACTCAGAGTCTCCAGGAACATTCTTTCCTCTTCTTCCCCACCCCACCCCACCCTTCTCTGCTAGGGCAGCAGTCACTTAGCTTGCAGGTGAAGGGAACAGGGCAGCAACAGGAATGGTGTCACAGTGACATGCCTTTTCCTTAGGCACATTCTCTGTGGCCATCCAAAGTGGGGTCAAGAAAGAAGGGAAGTTGGAACTCAGGAAATGGTTCTTATTCTTTGAGGCCCTGGAAACTCACCCTTGACTATGGTTAAGAGTTATTATGGGTACAGGATTTCCAAAGTGAGGGCTCTGTCATTTGGAGAACATCAAGACTCTATCCATCTGTCAACTTTAGTTAAAGAAAAGCCATGACCAGGCTTGGTGGCTCAGCCTGTAATCCCAGAACTTTGGGAGGCCGAGGCGAGTGGATTGCCTGAGCCCATGGGTTCGAGACTAGCCTGGGCAGCTTGGCAAGACCTCATCTCTACAATAAATAAAAAATTAACTGGGTGTGATAGTGCGTGCCTGTAGTTCAGGCTACTTGAAAGGCTGAGATGGAAGGATTGCTGTGATGCTGGGGTGGCCGTGAGTGTGCCACTGCACTCCAGCCTGAAAAGTCATAACTCATTTCAGAGTTTTTAACCCAGAAGGGACCGTGTCCTGCCTTCCCCTCCCCTTTTTATAGATGAACATGCTGGGTACCAGAATGGTAAAGTGTTAGGAGATGGGTTACCTGGAGAAATTAGTTTCATTTTTTATAAAAATTTTCAATAATCTGTCTTCCACTGGAAATGTCTTCCATTTTCAGTTGTCATCTCCTTTATTTGGCTCTTGTCCATTGGGCCCTATTCCCTGTTTATTATTTGCTTTCGATTTACTTGCTTGTCCCTGAGGCTAGGGGAGCTGAGAACCAGAAACATGGCAGGAGGGGAATTCTCAGGTGGTTGGTGACTTTATTTTTCTATCTACCTGCAGAGAACCCCAAAGAGTCGGATCCATTCCTGGAGCTGGAGGAAGAGACAGAAGAGGCCCTTGCCAACAGTGAGCCTGCATCCCTAAATGGGATCCTTTGGGATAAAGCAGGAGGGACACAAGGGTGACAAGGAGGGGGTGGCCACAGCAGTGGCAACAGGCCCAGGCCTCAGCCAGATAAGAGGGGCTCGCTGGACTCTGGGGGCCTGGGTGGGAAGAAGCCTGTGGGGAAAGGGGTAGCCAGGAAAGACAGTCAGAGGCCAGACTTGAAAGGGAAGTGGAAGAAATTTTATTTTTAGAACAGGAAGATTAGAAAAACAGCATGCCAGAAGTAAACTTCGACATCAAAAAGGACTTCCTGAATGCGAAGGGTGTGCACGAATTAAGCTTGTTTGTTTCCCTTCTCTGGAGATCTTTAATAGGAAGAGCCAGGAAAGCCAGGCTGAGGGAGGGACAGCCTGCGGAGCGTTCAGAGTGACCTCTAGAGGTCGACCTGGGACACACCTCTCCTCTCTTCTCAGACTTGTACTCGGCACCCACCTCCTGCCAGGGGCGCTGCAGGGAAGCCTTTGACAAGCACCACCCATGCCACTGCAATGCCCGCTGCCAAGAGTTTGGGAACTGCTGCAAGGATTTCGAGAACCTGTGTGGCAACCATGGTTAGTCTTCTTCTGCTCTCTTGGCATAGCCCCAGAGACACAGGACTCCAGAGCAGTGGTTCTCAAAGTGTGGTCCCTCGACCAGTAACAGAGCATCATCTGAGAACTTGGTAGAAATGCAAACTCTAGGGTTTCACTCCGGGCCTCCTGAATCAGTAACCTTGTGAGTGACACTGACCACTCTGTTTCAGCAAGCCCTCCAGGTGGTTCTGATGAACACCCAAGTGTGAGACCCCTCCTAGAGGGGGCCATTTTGTGGACATCCAATGGGTAACACCATGTGCTGATTTTAAGGTCCTTTGGGTTCTGGGCTCTGCCCTCCAACCACTAGAGTGTCTGACTGTGGCCCTTCTCCCTTGTTGCTGGCTTCTGGAAGGTGCCAGGAAGGGATGCACACAGACAATTTCCTTCCCTTGCATTCACTCTGGCGCTGAGCCCCACCCCTCCCCCCAATTCCTCCCAGAGGGCTTCTCCCACAGCCGGGATGCCATAAACAAAGAGGAGCTTCAGAGCATCTCAGAGAAGATCTACAGGGCAGACACCAACAAAGCCCAGAAGGAAGACATCATTCTCAACAGTCAAAAGTGCATCTCTCCCTCGGACACCAGAGACCAAGTGGACCGTTGCCCAGAGCCGTGAGTTCCCCTCATTTCTCTTCCTACTGCCCTGAAGTCTCTCACTCATCCTTGCTTCTTTTGTTGCCTCACCTCTTTTCTCCTCAAGTCAGGCAGGATCAAAAGGAGAGAGAGAAAAAAACAGGTCTCCAGAGACAGATAAAGCCATCTTGAGGGACTGTGGGTATCTAGTTGGGAGGGTTTCTGCAACTGGTCAGTCTGAGGAGAGGATCTTCCAAAAGATGAGGTGGAAGAAAAGTGACCTCATGTGTAGCCTTCAAGAGTATCTGAAGTACCCCCTGAACTCCTGAACACAGTGCGCGCATGCCTGCTCCTGTCTTACCTAGAAGCCTCTGGAGGGGTCTCTGTTCACGTTTATGTCTCTCAGTGGGTTGCCTTTGCCTGCCCCAGACTGTTCACCTTTGTCAATGAGAAGCTGTTCTCCAAGTCCACTTACAAAGCCTTCATCAATCTCCTCAACAACTACCAACGGGCAACAGGCCATGGGGAGCATTTCAGTGCCCAGCAGCTGGCTGAGCAGGACACCTTCCTCAGAGAGGTCATGAAGACAGCAGTCATGAAGGAACTTTACAGCTTTCTCCATCACCAGAGTGAGTGAACCATCCCCAGGCCTCATGGGGTAGTGCTGAGGACATAAATCTGTCTGTGGAAGAGTCAGGCACCTCTGGGTCTCCACAGCGGGAAGGCTCAGAGGCCAGGGGAGGAGGCAGTGGGAACTATGTGGTCAGTGGTGGGTCAGGGAGGAATCAGAGATGAGGCCAGGGCCAAGAAGACATTAGGAACCCAATCAGAAGCTGAAGAATCCTCTGTCTGGCTTGGAAATCACCCCCACCTTGACCTAATGTTGGAGGTCTCATGTATCCCCACTCTATGCTAAAGTCTAGGGCTCACATCCCACCCCCACCCCAGGGTGCCTCTCAGCCACCTTAGTGGATCCCACAGTCAGCACCACACTTCAGACAGGTAGAGTCCGTGACTCGACTTCTTCCTCCTGCACTAAGTCCAGGAAGCAGGCTGGCCGACTCCACATTTTTGCTGGGGAAACAGCATCAGGAAATCAACAAAGGTTCAGAAGGGGAAGTCCTACTGGGAGGAGTTCTGATTGGAATGCCTCCAGATACAGATACACTAGGATCAGAACAAAAAAGATTTTGGCCGCAGGACTTCTTGGCATGGCATTGTGTTTGTCAGTGTCCTCATGATTCCTTTCCCAAACTCCAGGCAACTGGGCTTTGTCTCAGGGTGGCTCTCTCTAGGTCTCCCCTTGCTGCCCCCGAGCTCAGCTTAGAGCTGCTGCATCCCACTCGCCTCCCTTAAGAGTTGGTGATGTTTTTAGGTAAAGTGACACAGTAACACAGGAGTGAGTCTATGAAGCCGCAATCCTGTATCGCCCTCTGGTGTTTTCTTTGTAGTACTGTAAACACATACACAAGGGAATCTTGGAGGTCTAGACTGAGCAAGGGCTTTTCAAATGAAAGAAATGGAGGCTAAACAGTCCAGAGTTATCTGAGGCCCAAAGTCCCAGGACTTAGATTTAATTCTTCTCTTTACCTCACCATTTCCCAACTCTGTCTCTTTAATCAGTTACATCCATTATGCCCACCTTCAAAATATGTCCTGGATCTGTCTGCTTCACTCTCCTCTGCAGCTACCACTATTGTCTAAGCCTCATCAACTTCTTCTTCCTTTTTTTTGAAAGCAGGATTTGTTTAGAGGACAGAAAAGCTACCTCAGTGGGAAGGGACCCAAAGGGGTTGCCCGCTGCATCAACTTCTTACCTGGATGGGTCATTAGCCTTGAAACCAGTCTCTCTGCTTCCACTCGTACTACTCCACTGACTTTTTTTTTTTTTTTGAGTTGAAGTCTCACTCCGTTGCCCAGACTGGAGTACAGTGCCATGCTCATGGCCACCCTAGTATCGACTTACTGGGCTGCCGCCCTTCCCTGCTGCTCCCTGTGTCCTAGCCACACTGACTTTCTTTTGGTTCTTCGAATATCAAACTCAAGTCTGCCTGGGGCCTTTGAGCTTGCAGTTCCGTCTACACAGAAGGGTTGTGCCCCCAGAGCTTTGCATGGCCAGTCCATTGTCGTTCAGGTCTCTGATTAGTGCTGCCTTTTCAGAGAGGCCTTTCCAATCTTCCTTTCTAGAAGGGCCCCAACCCATATCCCCTTTTCAGTCACCAGGGGCTACTCTGCCTCACAGCACTTATCTGAAATCATATTACTTATTGTTTACTTGTTTATTACTTGTCTCTTCCATTGAAATATAAGCTAGAAACATACAGACTGTGTCTCTGTTATTCTCTGCTCGATCCTAGATCTGGTCCTGGCACAAAATAGATGCCCCATAGATAATTGTTGAATGAAAAAGTAAACACGTTTGTTGACTGAACCCATGTGTTTCTGGATGTGCTACAGCAACCTGCCCTTCAGGTTTCTGATTAGTGCCCCCAGGAGCTGGCCCTGGCTCCCCACTCTAAAGCCCTCTGTGTTTCTCTCTGCAGACCGCTATGCCTCAGAACAAGAGTTTGTTGATGACTTGAAGAACATGTGGTTTGGGTTGTATTCAAGAGGAAATGAAGAGGGGGACTCCAGTGGCTTTGAACACGTCTTCTCAGGTGGGGTCACACTTCTTGGGAAGAAAGAGTTGGAGGGATAAAGGGGAGAGGCTTTGCTCAGGAGTAGAGAAGCTCTGGGACTGGATGAATAGGCAGCCAAGCCAGACAGCAGGGAGAGACATGTGCACTTCCAAGCCCAGGTGGAGGAGTCTGAGGTGCCATTTTGAGAAACAGTCACTTCTGAAGTATCTCAGGGGGAAAGAAAACCAGATACCGGGGCTCCCGAGGGAAGTACACCTAGGATGGGACATGTGTTGGGGGGCAAAGTATCCGAACAGTTCTCTGCTTCCAGGGTTTGGCCAGCCTCTTCCTCAGAGGACTATGGCCTTTTCCCTCCATCCCACCCATAAAGCTACCACCAAGCCTGGCTTGCTGCTGGAGAAATGGCTGAGAGTGGTCATCAGAGTTAGTCAGGAGGAGGAATTCCCTCATGGGCTTACGCCAAAAGGGGAGCCTTCCTGAGTTGAGAGATAGGGATGTGAGGGACCCTGGGGGTTGGGGCAAGGGGCTGAGCAGATGGACATTCTAGAAGTCATGGGCTGGACAAGGGAGATAGAGATTGGCATGTGATGGAGAAAGGGGATTGGAAAGGAGCCCAGATCACCCACCTTGGACTTTTCATTATAGGTGAGGTCAAAAAAGGCAAGGTCACTGGCTTCCATAACTGGATCCGCTTCTACCTGCAGGAGAAGGAGGGCCTGGTGGACTATTACAGTTACATCTATGATGGGCCTGTGAGTACCTGGCTGGTTAAGCCTTGCCAGCACCCACATACCCTGCTCTCACTTTGCATTCCAAACAGTCAGAGTTGTGTCTCACCCTGACTCTCACAGGCAGCCTGGGGGGACTATGACCATGATGTTCTCACTTGCTGGAGAGTGGGTTTAGCCATCTAGGACACTAGGATTCCCTTCCAAACTGTGAAGGTTGCAGAACTGCAGGGGACAGGCTGTAGAGTATCTGGGTGGGAGGCCAGGACCTGGGGAGCATTCTCAGAGGAGAGAACCAAAGACATGCAATTGGCTCTGCCTGAATGTCCTTAGAACATGGCTGGAAGTTTCTGGTTAGTCTGAGTCAAACTTCATACTTTTTTTTTTCTGAGTTGAACTCTCACTCGGCCACCCAGACTGGAGTGTAGTGGCACGCTCCTGGCCACCGCAGCCTCAACCTGCTGGGCTCTGGCGATCCTTCCGCCTCAGCCTTCCAAGTAGCCATAACTACAGGCATGTGCTACCATGCCCAGCTAATTTTTGATTTATTGTAGAGACGAGGTCTCGCTGAGTTGCCCGGGTGGGTCTCGAACCCATGGGCTCAGGCAATCCACTCACCTAGACCTCCCAAAGCACTGGGATTACAGGCTGAGCCACCGAGCCCGGCCAAACTTCATACTTTTTATAAGACAGAAATCTTTGCTACACGGTGCCAGGATATAATTGGGGGCAATAAACTGTCCTTCTCTTCCATGTGTAGGGGCCACAGGGATCAGTTATGTCCCTGCCACCCTGGGATCAGCCATATGGATGCTGACTCTGGCCTCCCTGGCAGATGTGTACTGGCAGCTCCAGATGAGGCATCTGAGTTGACTCAGACACCTTAGCAGACTGTCCCTCTGTCTATCTAAAGAATCCAGTCTCCCCAGAAGGTTCACATAGGTCCCTAATGGACCCCCAGCAAACAGTGGCTGTTCACAGACCCCCTTTGCTGCCCTGTTCTCTGCAGTGGGAGTCTTACCCTGATGTGCTGGCCATGCAGTTCAACTGGGACGGCTACTATAAGGAAGTGGGCTCAGCGTTCATTGGCAGCAGCCCTGAGTTCGAGTTTGCGCTCTACTCCCTGTGCTTTGTCGCCAGGCCGGGCAAAGTGTAAGTACAGGGCCAACCAGGCCTGCGGGACAGGCTGGGGTCTCAGGCTGTCCTCAGCCAGGACAGAGCAGGGAGACCTGGATTCTGCCACTGTGTGGCTGAGAGGGCTTGGACAAACCACTTTTCTGGGCCTCAGTTTCCTTGCTTGAACAACTGCTAGACTAGGTCAGTAGAGGAACCCTGGAGCCCATAAGAGTTTGAAATCACTGTGCCTCATGTTCTCCAGCATTTGGAGACTTTGGGTATTACTATATCTGAAACCCTAAGCAAACATTTAGCTTTTGAGGATTTCAGTTCTAGAATGTGGGATTTTAGGGACTTTAGAGTATTGCTCTGGGAAAGATGAGGAACAGCTGAAGAAAGCAATGGCGCTCTATCTTCGAGGCTGTTTGAACAGGTTGGTGCCCTTCTTCCTGGGTTGGACTTGATTTTTCCAGTCTGAGGACAGAGGCAGGCTGATGTGGTGAGCCCACCTGATTTTGTGATCTTTCCCCACAGGTGCCAGTTAAGCCTGGGTGGATATCCTCTGGCCATTCAGACCTATACCTGGGATAAGTCCACCTATGGAAATGGCAAGAAGTACATCGCCACAGCCTACATAGTGTCTTCCACCCAATAGAACTTTGAACCAGAAAGGAGCATGAGGGCAGAAAGGGCTTTTGCAAGACTGAGGTGTTATCTGTTCTGGACTGAAGAGGGGAGGGAGACTAGGAGAGATCCCCAAATCCCAAAATGCCTACACAGGAAAGAGAGAAAACATACAAATTAGAAAAATGCAGAGATACAGTCAAATCTTTGTCTTACAGCATTTTGGCACCATAAGCTAGGAAACAGAGTCAAGGCAGAGAAAGTGGGAGCCCTTGATAGCTTTTTGCCCTGATGTGTGGGGAAACCAGAGGCAAATCTTCCGACCTCATGCTTCCCTTCAATGTAAAGGGAAGGGTCTGCCCTCTTTCCTTCTTGTGGAGTTGGTGAGAAGGCAAACCTGATGATATAATTACTGTGAAGGTGCTTTCAGTTGTTCTTAGGAAGAACCGCTGATAGAATTCAAGATTACTTTAATAGCTGTTATTGTACACAGTTATGCAGACTGCAATTCAGCCCTGTGTTGGGGTCCTCAAATAAATCAGACCACAGAAATCAAGCACTGGGCTGTTGGTCTTTTCTAGAGCTAGATTCTCTAACTCTATCAGTGTCTGGAAGAATTCTGATGCTGGATGGAGGAGGGTAATGGATTGGTGCAGTGAGTGGGCTGGGTGGAGTGACCTTCTCCGGGTCTGAGTGTTTTTTGCAGCCAGCTCAGTATCTGGTCAAGAAGTTTCCCACTTGTGGATGTTTAGTATGGTTACAGACTTATATTCTGATCCTAAATTGTTTTTTTGAAAGAGTTGCTCTCAAAAGAGGAAGATTTAGCATCAGAAGAAGGAACCCATTGGTGACATTGACACAATTATTTTAAGGCTTGCCCAGCAGCCATTGAATAACTCTAGAAGAGAAGATCAGGGAGACTGGGGCTCCTTATCTTAACCTCAGTTATGCATTTCTCCCTGGAACCCACTGGGAACTAGATGTTGCCCCACAGAGCCAGGCATGATCGATGGTTTAGAGGGTTTGAGTTTCCAATTAAAGTCATTTAAGAAAACTTGAACTGTGTCTATCTCTTTTTTGTATATGCTCCTCCCTCCCCCAACTGTCTCTCTACCTTTTTCTTAGAGCAAGGCTAGAGATGCTACTTCTGCTTTAGTGTCTTTTCAAAATGGCTTGGAGAATGTGGTATCTGGGTGAAGTCCCTGATGACTCACCAAGTCTTTCTAGCCAAGAGGGGAAGATAATTCTCCTGATACATCTGTAATATGAAGAGTGGAAGGAGCACTGCACACAGATTGTAAGGAGGGAGGCAAATGGGGACTGGTGGCCCCATCCCCAATCACCAGTCCCCTGTGTCACATACACATGAGAATAATGACACCTTTGGATGCAGCCCCCATGGTTGCAGAGGTTGACCAAATTAACAGATACACAAAGAGACTTCTCACCTGTAAACAGATTATTTAAGCCACCCATGCTAGAAAATGTGGCAGGTATGAAGAGACATCGCAGGCAAGTTACAGACTGTAGACAGATAAAACAGGGCCTTGTTCTGCCCTTCCCTGGGGTGTTCATAGTCAAACAAGCAAGACAGAGAGTGAGTAGAGTACAGTAGTCACAGGTACAGGCTCTGAAGTCAGGTTGCCTAGATACCTAGCCAGGCTCCGTCACTTGCTAACTGTATGGTCAAATTTCTTAGTCACTCAGATTGGTTTCCTTGCCAATCAAATGAGGATAACATTACCACTGTTGTGAGATAAGGAATGTAAAATAACATGTTAGCCGTTCTTATAATAATTTGTCTCACTTACTATATAGCTTTCATTTTGCACTAGGAGAGGCAATTTACCATCCCTGTTGTCAGCCTTAACCTTCATCTACTGATGCCCTGTACTTCTGCCCTTTACAGACCTCTTCAGAGGTCTTCCAGGTGGTCAAATAGGAGACAGAAAGATAAAAATATAGGAGAGTCACCTCATTCCAAGGTTTGGACCTTAGCTTTGCAGGAGCAAGGGGTAGGAGCTAACATTTCTTAAGCTCTTACCTTGTTCCAAGCTATGCTAAGGAGTCCTTTTATATGTATTTTCCCCGTCTGGTAGATATTTTTATTTCACCACTTTATTTTATTTTTATTTTGAGTTGAACTCTTATTCTTGTCACCCAGACTGGAGTGCAGTGGCACGCTCACAGCCACCACAGCCTAGACCTACTGGGTTCGAGTGATCCTTCACCTCAGCCATCCAAGTAGCTGGAACTACAGATGCACACCACCATGCCTGGCTAGTGCAATCTTCTCGCCTCAGCCTCTCAAAGTGCTCAGGCAATCCTCTCGCCTCGGCCTCCCAAAGTGCTGGGATTACAGGCTGAGCCACCGTACCCAGCCTATCTTCATCACTTTAATTTTACCTAGACAACTGAGGTTCAGATTGAGTCACATTCTTCGTAAGCAGCAGAATCAAGTCTTGCAAAATTCAACCCTTTTCTTTCAGGTTGTAGTGAGCCTGGATTTCTAGTGGTATCCGCTCATTTACTACTCATTTGTTATTCTTTATTTTTATTTTTTGAGTTGGAGTCTCTGTTGCCCAGGCTGGAGTGCAGTGGCACGCTCATGGCCACCGCAGCCCTAGACCTGCTGGGCTCAGCTGATGCTTCTGCTTCAGCCTTCTAAGTAGCTGGAACTACAGGCATGAGCCACCACACCTGGCTGAATTTTTGATTTATCATAGAGATGAATGAGGTCTCGCCGAATTGCCCAGGCTGATTCTGAATCCGTGGACTCAGGCAATCCTCTCACCTCGGCCTCCCAAAGTGCTGGGATTATAGGTGGGAGCCATGGCACCTGGCCTTGTTATTCTTTTAAAGAATACTTATTAAGATAGAAGCTGCTGGTTGCCCCTCATTATGTGCTCTCCTCCTCTTCGTCCTTATTCACTGAACTTCCAATATTTAGATATGCACATGACTGCCAAGAGTAAAAACTTTTAACCCCCCTTGCTACCAGAAGTGGCCATGTGTCTAAATCCTGGCCAATGGCATGTGAGAGGAAGTATTCTTCAAGAATAATGGGGGGTACCATTATTTCTACTACTGTCCCTTCTTGTTGACAAGATTTCAGACAAGATCATTGAAGCTTAAACAACCATCTTGAACCATGAATGAAAGCCACATGCTGAAGATGATAGAACAGCAGGTAGAAGGAGTCGGGGACTGACACTGGGATTGTCATACTAGTTCTGGATTGCTTATATTCAATCTTATATGAGAGAGAAATAGTGTTCTCTCATGTTTAAGCTACTCTTATTTTGTGATCTCTGTCACACGCAATCAAACCTAATATAGTATCTCTGTTACAGGAAGCTGTGATCTCTTTCACACGCAATCAAACCTAATATAGTATCTCTGTTACAGGAAGCCCCAGGATTCATAAATTTTTCTTCCTAAAGTTATTTAGCTAATATTCTGTTTCTTAAAATTTATGTTAACTGTAAGAATTTTTCTTTATTTAATTATTTGAAAATCCCAAGAATTGTTTCAGACATAAAATTAACAGAATTCACAATCATGAACTGTATTGTTACAATAATAAACATTCATGTTTATTTCCACTGACCATTAGAATTTCAACATATAAAACATATAAAGAGGTTGTCTCTTTGAACACGACTATTCAGATATTAACAATAAGTTAAATTGAGAAGAATGTGATGCTGGGTGAGGTGTGTGTGTTGCTCCATGTGTTCCTTGACTTTGCTACAGAAAATCATTTCAGAACGAGTCCTAAGTATGGTTTAAGACAGAGTTTATTAGAGACATGCCCAATGGGCATGGGTGCCTTAAGAGAAAGGCCACGTGCTTGCCTTTGACAAGAAGCTTTATGTACTTTTAAAACCACAATGAAGCAAACCATGAGCTAAGAACTGTGGGGCTGCAGGTATCTGGTCATGAGTTTTGATTACCATCTCCCCATCTTCCATGAGCTAAGAAGGTGAGTTACAGGTGTCTGATCACAAGTTTTGATTACCATCTTTCAACCTTCTAAGGTCACAAGGACCTTCTAAATAGTTAAAGTTATTGCCTAACTAGATTTGGGCTTTTCTTAGAACATCATGTCTGTGTTTTGGATAATTCTCTATTATTTCTGTGATTTCCTACATTGGTAGATCTACATTCCAGCCCGCAAGGTGGTTAGGTCTGTTGTGCCTAGTTAGTCAGGTGGAGGTTGTGTACTGATAAGAAAGAAGTCTGAAGGCTTACCCTATTTAATTTAAACTGTCCATATGAAACTTAACAATCTATGTCTAAGCTGCACTGAATCACCTGCCTCAATTGGAGCACATAAGTATAAGTTAATGAAAGATATATAAGAGAAACAATTTATGTCTTGTTTAAACCCATTTGATGACAATTGTCAGCAGAAATAGGGAGATCTACATAGAATCCCAAAAAGAACTTAAGATGACCTGAGTCTGAGCTCAAGGAGAGGAGACTGCTATTACAGGCATAGCCTTTTGGGGACAACAGGAGCCTCAGAATTAGGTAATGATGACCATCAGGACTATTTGATTAACTCTTTTTACTTTGATTCTATATTCACTAGGTAACTTCATTACATAGCTTGAGAGGAAAGGAGAGAGAGAGAATTTACCTAAGGGTCTTTGAGGTTTTACTAGGGCAGTCAGCTGGTTCCCTCATCTCTTGTCTAAATCAACTCTACCAGAATTAATAAAATAAATGTGGTTGCTTTTGTTAAGGACATCAATAAATTAATATTCATTTAAAAATTGTTTATTAATTCAAAAATCATAAGAACTCTTAAAAGTCAGTTATCTATCTTCCTAACACAACCAAAAAATCCATTTCCTTGGTAAATATTTTGACTATGCACTTAATCATTTGACTATTATAACTTTAAAATACAAACATACCAATAAAAAACAATGGGAGAGATGTGCTGATGACATTATTTACAATAGCGAAAACAGCCAGGCTCGATGGCTCAGCCTGTAATCCCAGCGCACTGGGAGGCTGAGGTGAGTGGATTTCCGGAGCCCACGGGTTTGAGACCCGCCTGGGCAACTTGGCGAGACCTCATCTCTACAATAAATAAAAAATTAGCTGGGTGTGGTAGCACACGCCTGTAGTTCCAGTTACTTGGAAGGCTGAGGTGGAAGGATTGCTGGAGCCCAGCAGGTCAAGGCTGCGGTGGCCGGGAGCGGCCACTGCATTCCAGTCTGGGTGACACAGTGAGACTCCAATTAAAAAAAAAAAATAGTGAAAACATGGAGCCAACCATGCTGCCCATTGAAAGAGGACTGGATAAAAAAAAAGTGGTAGAATGCCTAGATTCTGTAGACAGTGAAGGCAACATAAAAAAGAGTCTAAAAAAAAGTGGCACATATACATGATGGAATATTATGCAGCCATAAAGAAGGACAAAATTATGAATTTCGCGGCAACTTGGATGGACTTAGAGGCTATAATTGAGTGATTTATCACAGAAACAAAGAACCAAGTATCACATGTTCTCACTCATGAGCGGAACTTGAACAACTATCGTAATACTATAAGAAAGGGATTGGCAGTAGTGGGAAACTGTCAGGGTAGGGTAGGGGCAGGAGTGGGTCATGCATCATCAACAAGGGTACCTGCATAATGAACATTTGTATACCTAACCCTGAATTGTACCCCACATCTTTAAAATTAAAAATTAAAAAAAAAAGATGTGCTGATGATATGACCTTGTAGGGGAGTGCCTCACAGTAGTTTTTCATTGGTCAATACCTAGGTTAGCGGTTCCCAGTCTCAACTGCCCAGTTGTATCCTACTCTTTAAAAAATTCTGATGCTCGACTCTCTTTCATTCTCATTCTCATTCTCTCCCTCTCTCTCTCTCTCTCCCCCCTCCCTCTGTCTGTTCTCTGTCTCTCTCACTCTCTAGAACAGGCAGCTGCTGCTGCAGTCGGAAGAGCTCTGGCGTTGGGGGCTGTGCCCATGGTGCTCGGTACCCTGGGCTTCACTGTGGGCAGGAACTGCTGCCTCCTCTGTGGCAGGCAAGATGATGTCTGCAGCGGCTATTGCCAACGGGGGCGGAATTGCTGGGGACAATCTGGTGGCTTCTCTGTAGTCAGTGGGCGCAGCCAGACTCTCCACATCATCCAACATCCTGCTGGGCTCCGTGGGTTCCATCTTTGGGGACTGGTTGGAGGATTTTAAAAAAGACACCTTCTCTTCCAGTTGAACCTAGGACTGAAGGGGATTGGCCAAATAAAAACAAACCCCAGGCTAAATCTCCAAAACCCCCAGTTGGGTCAGAGAAACATGAGGATTAAAGACCATGTGCAGACGGCCAGAAAAAAAAAATCTGATGCTCAAGCTGCACCCCAGGCTAATCTCTTCGAAAGGACCCAGAAATCAGCATATACTATATACTGATAGAAACATATATATGTATATATACACATATACATACATACATACATACATACATACTTCCTAAGTGATTTCAAAGTTCAAGCAAGTTTGAGAATTACCAATCTGGATTTTGGGGAAAAATGTTTGAGATCATAGAGTTGTTTCAAATAGAAAGTTTCATTTGTTAGTGTTTGTTTTTGTGGACTTCCAAAATTATTTTTGTTTTGTTTTATAATTTTAGTGTTGTCATCGCAGTGAAAGAAGGCTCACTTACCCAGGAAGCAGAAGGAAAAAGTGTCAAAAACTTGATGTTCGTTCTTCTCTGTACTCTAAAGCATATCTGAAGACAGACCTTAATACTGGTACATGTCAAAAAATGACTCAGAGATAGATACACTTAATAAGGAAAGAGTTTTCCTGCAGAAAGTGCAAGGGAGTCAGACTGAAGGACCGGTTTGCCAAAAGAAAGTACTTAAAGGGAAAAAAATTCTCCTAAAATTGCCAAGGTTACCAGTTTACATTAGTCTATTCATAGTGGAAAAACAGTAACTTTCTCAAACGATTTCATACTCACAAAGGTTATGACATACCATTAGACAACAGCAAGATAAATGTTAGGAATAGAATTGAGGGGAATCCAAGGAAATATTCAAGTTTTTTTTTGAGTTGGAGTCTCACTCTGTCACCCAGGCTGGAATGCACTACCACATTCTCGACCTGCTGGGCTCAGGCGATCCTTCCACCTCCGCCTTCCAAGTAGCTGGAACAACAGGCACGAGCTACCAAGCCCGGCTAATATTTTGATTTATTGTAGAGATGAGGTCTCGCCAAGTTGCCCAGGCTGGTCTCAAACCCGTGAGCTCAGGCAATCCTCTCACCTCGATCTCCCAAAGTGCTGGGATTATAGGAGTGAGGCATCGCGCTCGGTCAATATTCAAGGTTTTATTGTTTGAGAATGAGAAAGTCAGGAAGACCTTGCAGATTTTGGATTATCGCATGTGAAGCTTCTTCATATTGGAGGCAGGCAAAAAGCTCAGACGTTGCCTTGACGCCCTCCCAATCTACCAGTCTGGGTCTATTCTGAGAAGCGAGGGTCACGAACCTTACCTTCTGCGCATGCTCGAACCAGCTCCAGGGGGCGGGGCGAGGACACGCGTGGACTTGTGGGAAAACGCAGAAAGGCGGGGCCGGCGTGAGTAGCTGCGGGGCTGGTGAAGCGGTGGTAAGCTTGGTAACGGCCTAATCAGGTGAGCGGGCACTACGGTCGTCGGCTGGAGTAACAGAGGAGACCTTTGGGGTTGCCTAGCGAGAGGAGGGGGAGCGGCGGTGGGTACCGGTGAGGCGGAGCAGGCTAGGGCTGGCGGCGGATGCGCGGCGTTGGGGCTGCGCCCCTGTGTCCAGGTAGCGGCGTCCGGGCAGCGCGTTCCCGAAGGGGGTTCACCCCGCACCACTCGCCTCCGGGGCCTGAACGTTCCGCTTTGCTGACGGCACCACCGTCGTCCGGGGCATCGGGCGATTTTGCGGTGGTCGGGACAGCAGAACTTCACGGGAGGACCGCGGTGGGACCCGTCCCCTTTCGGCGTGGGTGTGCACTGTGCGCCCGGATATTGGGTATGAAAGTGGCACCCTGAGCACTGGAAGTTTCTGGTTGCCTGTCCGAACCCCAGCCTCTTTGTAGGTTCCGTGGAAGCAGCTGGGCCTGAGAGAACCGCAAAGAGGATGGGTGAGATGGAAAAGCTTCTAACCCGACAGCATCTCACTGGCTTGCTGCGCTTTTATTTATATTTTTGAGTCCTCAGCAAAGCATTGTACTAGTTTTGTTTTTGTGTGAGGTGTACACATAAGATCAAACATGGGCCCTGCTCAAGGAGCTTCAACTTAGTTTAAGTGTAGTGGCTAGGGGGTTAGAAGACCTAGCTGCGTCGGCAACTGTCTAGCTCTTCCTTTTTCCTTAGTGAGATAATTCTAACTGTTCTAAACCAATCCCTTTTCTAATTCCTCTCTCTCCCTCCCTTCTTACTTTCCTCCCCTTCCTCTCTGGTGTTGACTCTCCTCCCACTTTTTTGGAGACTTTGCCCCACCACTCATCCTCTTTACTGTATCTTTTCTTTTTTTTTTTTGAGTTGAAGTCTCACTCTGTCACCCAGACTGGAGTGCAATGGCCGCTCCCGGCCACCGCAGCCTCGACCTGCTGGGCTCCGGCGATCCTTCCGCTTCAGCCTGCCAAGTAGCTGGAACTACAGGTGCGCGCTACCACGCCCGGCTAATTTTTGATTTATTGTAGAGATGAGGTCTCACTAAGTTGCCCAGGCGGGTCTCGAACCCGCGGCTCAGGCACTCCGCTCACCTCGGCCTCCCAAAGTGCTGGGATTGCAGGCTGAGCCACCGAGCCTGGCCTCTTTTTTGTTTTTCTTTCTTTCTTTTTTTTTTTGAGTCGGAGTCTCTGTTGCCCAGGCTGGAGTGCACTGGCACGCTCACAGCCATTGCAGCCTCGACCTACTGGACTTAGTTGATCCTTCCACCTCAGCCTTCCAAGCAGCCGGAACTGCAGGCACGTGCCACCATACTCAGCTAATTTTTTTTTTTTTTTGAGTTGGAGTCTCACTCTGTCACCCAGACTGGAGTGCAGTGGCATGTTCCTGGCCACCGCAGCCTAGACCTGCTGGGTTCCGGCCATCCTTCCATCTCAGCCTTCCAAGTAGCCGGAACTACAGGTGTGTGCTACCATGCGCAGTTAATTTTTGATTTATTGTAGAGATGAGGTCTTGCCAAGTTGCCCAGGCTGATGTTGAACCCGCAGGCTCAGGCAATCCACTTGCCTCGGCCTCCCAAATTGCTGGGATTACAGGCTGAGCCACCGAACCTGGCCATTTAAAAAATTTTATTTATTGTAGAGAGGTCTCGCCATGTTGCCCAGGCTGGTCTCGAACCTGTAGGCTCAGGCAATCCTCTCACCTCGGCCTCCCAAAGTGCTGGGATTATAGGTGTGAGCCGTGGTGCCCGGCCATGTATCTTTTCTTTCTTCCTCTTCCCCCCTACTATACTTAAGAACAATTTTTACATTATTAAAGGCTAATTTACTCTGTTCTCATATAGTCTCATTTACTTAGAGCATTTCATTTCCACACATTTTTGTCCCATTAATACGCTCAAGATTTTTTTTTTTTAAATAGAAACGACTCCAACTCAAAATAAAAAAAGAAAGGAATCACTGTGTTGCTCAGGCTGGTCTCAAACTTCTGGGCTCAAGCAATCCTGCCTTGGCCTCCCAATGTGCTGGAATTACCATGCTGGAATACGGATGTGAGCCACCAGAGTCAGCCTTTTTCCTTCCTTGTGTATAGCCTTTCCCTCAGTGGTATTTGGCATCACTAACCTCTCTCACTTTCTTAAGCTTATTTTTTCTGATCTTCTGTGACAGTACACTCTGGGTTTTCCTCCTATTTGTCTAGAATTGGCTAATTTTTCCTATATTGCCATTTCTTCCTCTGTTGCTTCCCCAAATGTTAGTGTTCTCCAGGTTCCCCTCCTTCTCTCAATATGAGAATGGTTAAACTTGGCCAAATCCATGATTCTGGCTTCCACCTTTATGCTGGTGACTCTCAAATTAATCTCAAGTACTATATAATTACCTGCTGGCTACCCCCTCTCCTGACATTCCATAAACATTCAAATTCAACATATCCCAAACTGAAATAGTCTAATTTTCCATTTGCCCTGCAACTCTGAAACCTTTTTTGTTTGTTTAATTGTGTTTCTTAACTCAGAAATGGTGTCATTAATCTTACCAGGCTCTCAAGCCACAAATCTAGGCTACTATTTGAGTCTTTCTCTGCTCTTCAACTCCTTAATCTAACCAGTCATCAAATCCTTTTTATTTTACTACATTGATACCTTCACACAGCTTTCAGAATATAGGTCAGATCTCATGGCCTGGCGTTTCAAGATCTGTCTAACCTCTAACCTTTTCTTTCTTCATATCCTTTCATAGTCCCTCATTCTACTCACTACTCTCTGTTAATTACTTGACTGGCCTCTTTTGAAACTCATGTAAAGCTTCCAACACTTCAAGGACTCCTTGACTCCTCCACCCTACCATCTGATTTATGCTTACCATTTGTGGTCAGTTCATAGCTGTGTACATACCCCTAGCACAGGCTTCTCAACCAGAGGCTATTTTGCCTCCCAGGGGACATTTGGCAGTGTCTGGAAGCATTTTTGGTTGTCATAATACAAGAGAGAAGGAATAATATTGACATCTAGTCAGTAGACGACAGAAATGTTACTAACCACCCTGTAACACACAGAACAGCAAATGATTTTTTACAATGAAGAATTTTTTTAGCTCAAAAAAATAGTAGTCCCAGGGTAGAGAATTCTCACTTAATATTTTGTTATTCAGTACTTTGATTAGTTTGTTTTTCTTCTCCACTAGACAAAGGACCATGTCTTATTTGTTTTTGCATTCCTAAATCTTGATACAGGGCCTTTCACATAGTAGAAGTTCAGTAAATGTGGAAGAAAAAGGAACAAAGAGGTAATTGGAATATAGTTATAAATTCTAGAAATAAGATGTCTGTTACTATAAACTACTTGCTAGTTTCAGTGATTTTTCTTCCCATTGCCTTTCATTCATGTTGCATTTTGAGGTTGCCCAAACTTGTCAGCTTATCTTGTATTTGTTTATTCAGCAAATGATGGACTCACCAAAAAATATTTCATTGATTTTTCTTTATTCAGCATCACTTTTTTCAGCTGTCTTCTGTCCTTGTATTGTGGCCATATATGAAATAGCGACAAATTATTAATTAGTTAGGTTCTGGAAAATTAAACCAAATAATCCTGTTTAATTCTTATCAGAAGTTGGTTGTTCACAACTCCTCAGGTCATAATGACTTCAGCAAACAAAGCAGTGGAATTACAACTACAAGTAAAACAAAATGCAGAAGAATTACAAGACTTTATGAGGGATTTAGAAAACTGGGAAAAAGACATTAAACAAAAGGATATGGAACTAAGAAGACAGAATGGTGTTCCTGAAGAGGTAAATTAAGAATTCCTTTTTTAAAAAATTTATTTTAAAGATGTGGGGTACAATTCAGGATTAGATATATAAGTGGTCATCGTACAGGTAAAGTTTGGGCCTCCCTTTGGTCCCCACTTTGCCTGGT
This sequence comes from Carlito syrichta, assembly GCF_000164805.1. NCBI lineage: Eukaryota > Metazoa > Chordata > Mammalia > Primates > Tarsiidae > Carlito > Carlito syrichta. The sequence continues at coordinate 109,165 of NW_007232509.1, forward strand.
TTGAGATCAGGAACCCTTAATGATGTTGTGTCATCCTTCTCTCCCTCCCACCTTGGCAGTATCCTGCTATTGCCAATCCCTTTCTTAAAGTATTATGGTAAACGTTCAGGGTCCACTTATGAGTGAGAACATGTGGTACTCTGTTCTTTGTTTCTGTGATAGATCACTGAGTGTGATAGATGAGAATTCCTAATTAAGCATCTATTCCTAATTAAGCATCTAGCAAAATGATATTTTAAAATAAAGTATGACTTTTTTTTTTTTTTTTGAGTCTTAATCTCACCCTTGTTGTCCAGCCTGGAGTGCAGTGGCATGCTCACGGCTGCTATAGCCTCGACCTGCTGGGCTTAGGCGATCCTTCTGTCTCAACCTTCCAAGTAGATGGAACTACAGACGCACGCCACCATGCCTTGCTAGTTTTTGTGATTTATTGTAGAGACAAAGTCTCACCAAGTTGCCCAGGCTGGTCTTGAACCTTTGGGGCTCAGGCAGTCCTCTCGCCTTGGCCTCCCAAAGTGCTGGGATTGCAGGCTGAACCACTGTACCTGGCCAAGTATGACATTTTTAAGTGCTTTGTGAAAATACTGAAAATGAAGTGATTTGCTTTACTACCAACATTTTTAGAAATTCTGCTTTTTAAAAAGTCTTGTGGTCAGGTGTGGTGGCTCAAGCCTGTGATCCCAGCACTTTGGGAGGCTGAAGTGGGAGAACTGCTTGAGCCCAGGAGTTTGAGACCAGTCTAGGCAGCACAATGAGACCTTGCTTCAGGAGGTTGCAGCTGCAGTGAGCCCAAATCTCATCACTGCACACCAGCCTGGGCAACAGACTGAGACTCTGTCATAAAAAAAAGTCTTTGTAATAGTTATACTAACTATTTTATTTATTTTTTATTTTTTTGAGTGGGAGTCTCACTCTGTTGCCCAGACTGGAGAGCAGTGGCACGCTTCTGGCCACCGCAGCCTCAACCTGCTGGGCTCCGGTGATCCTTCCGCTTCAGCCTTCCAAGTAGCCAGAACTACAGGCGTGTGCTACCATGGCCAGCTAATTTTTTATTTGTTGTAGAGATGAGGTCTCACTAAGTTGCCTGGGTGGGTCTCGAACCTGCGAGCTCAGGCATTCCATTTGCCTCTGCCTCCCAAAGTGCTGGGATTACAGGCTGAGCCACTGAGCCCAGCCATGTATTAATTATATTAAGATAGCCGGGCTCGGTGGCTCAGCCTGTAATCCTGCACCTTTGGGAGGCTGAGGTAAGTGAATTGCCTGAGCCTGTGGGTTCGAGACCTGCCTGGGCAACTTGTCAAGCCCTCATCTCTACAATAAATAAAAAATTAGCTGGGCGTGGTAGCGTGCACCTGTAGTTCCAGCTACTTGGAAGGCTGAGGTGGAAGGATCGCTGGAGCCCAGCAGGTTGAGGCTGTGGTGGCCGGGAGCGGCCACTGCACTCCAGTCTGGGCGACAGAGTGAGACTCCAACTCAAAAAAAAAAAAAAAAAAAATTAAGATATTCTAAGGCTTAGTGAATAGTTACTGAAAGGATGATCATGTGATAATACTTAAAGGTAAATGAATAGCATCATAAAATAGAGTTGTGTATGTGTATAAAAATATGTATAGTTATACGTATATAATTATATATTAACATACCATATTGGCATAAAAATGCAGAAAGTACCTGAGTGCAGCCAAACGTTTTTCTGGAAGCTACAATTTAAGAATGGCTAGGTTTTTCATACTGAGCATAATCATGTGGAGGTAGTTTGGTTTGCCTTTGTGCTACTGCAATTCATTGAACTAAGGCTGACGATTAGGTAGTTGTTGAAATTTGAATTTAGGATTGCAAATTAAAGGTATAGTTAGAATTTCCGGGTTAATACTTTTTCTTGTGACTGAACAATTTTCAACATTCTTCAAAAGGTGAATTAGATTTGTCAAGCATAATTATTATCATAACTGAAGATGGTAAATTGGTATTTTTAAGCTCTTGAAAAATTAAATTTAAAAATTACTTCTTGAAAATATAATGTAATGAGAGTTGTAAACATAGCTAGTTATACAAAGAGTAATAGAGCAGAGTACTTAAAACTGTGGGTCTTTTCCTCCGTAGAATTTACCTCCTATTAGAAATGGGAATTTTAGGAAAAAGAGGAAAGGCAACACTAAGGAGTCTTCCAAAAAAACCAAAGAGGAAAACACAAAAAACAGAATAAAATCTTACGATTATGATGCATGGGCAAAACTTGATGTGGTAAGTTAATCTAGGTGTTTACTTCTTACTATCTGAATACAATTCTCTTGGAGTTAGCTGATAGTCATGGGTTAAATGAAAAATAATGATAAAGTTCTTATGGCTTGTGTCTTTCTCTTATAGACTGTTTTATGTGGAATAAAAATATAATCACATAGCTCTTTAGTTAACTTGATTTTTTTTTCCCTGCAGTCCTCTTTCAATGGTAGCTTAAACAGCCAGGATTTTATTCTTTTTTCTTTCTTTCTTTTTGCAAAAATTACTGTCTTTTTTTTTAATCCATTGTACTCGTCCCAGTTTCTCCCAGTGGTTGCATGCTACTTAACTGTAGTACAGTATCAAAACTAGGAAATTGACATTGTACAGTGAGTTCATATTTCTGTTATTTTATCCATGTGGAGGTTTGGGTAACCATCACTGCAATTAAGGTATTTTCAGAAATATTGTATCACCACAATGATCCCCTTTGTGCCACCCCTTTATTATTGTACCACTTCCTCTCCCCCACTTTCTCTAACCCCTAAATAGCCAGAATTCTAAGATACTCTCAGAAAAGAATGACTCTGCAGATGTCTCTTACTATAGACTAAAGGACAAGTAGAATGCTGCTAAAAGAGAATGTCTTGGCCGGGCTCAGTAACTCAGCCTGTAATCCCAGTACTTTGAGAGGCCGAGGTGAGTGGATTGCCTGAGCCCATGAGTTCGAGACCCACCGGGGCAACTTGGCGAGACATCGTCTCTACAATAAATCAAAAATTAGCCAGGCGTGGTACCACGTGCCTATAGTTCCAGCTACTTGGAAGGCTGAGGTGAAAGGATTGCCAGAGCCCAGCAGGTCGAGGCTGCGGTAGCTGGGAGTGTACAACTGTAATCCAGTCTGGGAGACAGAGTGAGACTCCAACTCAAAAAAAAAAAAAAAAAAAAGAGAGAGAATGTCTTTGTGTCTAGTCTTAGTGCTGGGGCTGTGTGACAATATAAGTGGGCCTATCTGGATCCCGGGAAGGTGGGCTTCACCCTTATAAACAGACTTAGTGAATGTCCTTCCATCTCCCACATGTGACACACAGTGTGCTTGGAAAATTTCCATGAGTGCTCTAGAAGCCTTTCCCCAGTGCCCCAAGCAGCCAGTGTCACGTCAGTCTGTGAAAGAGAACCTGCTGACCAGCTCTATTCTAGACTCTGACCCACTTTAAGCGTTGGTTTGGTTAGGAGTGTGTGTATTGAGGGTGTGATAACCAAATTTGGAATATATATTCCTTATAGTCTTTTAAAAAGTTTTGATTATGTAATAAATATTTGATTTTTACCAAATCATATATGGAGATATGTCCTTTAAAACATAATAATAAAATGAATCCATGAGCCCTCATTTAACTTAGATAATTTTTCTAATACTGTTGAAGCTACCAGTGTGTTCCTTTCCTATTGCATTTTCTTTTCTTACCTCTACCTCCACAGGCAACCACTATTCTGATTTCTATGTTTATTATTTTCTTTGCATTTTTCTGTTTTTGTTTTTACTGAGATATACCATACATAAAGTCTAAAAATCCTAAGTGTACAGCTTCCTGAATTTTTACTCATGTATACAACTGTGAAACCACCATCCAGGTCAAGAGTTAGAGCATTTCCAATATCTCAGTAACCACTATTCTCACCTCTTACTCTGTAGATCAGTTTTGCAGTTTCATATAAATACATTATTCATTATGCACTGCTTAGTCTTTGGCTCCTTTTGCTATCAGTATCTGAGATTGATTCATATTGTAAGTAGCAGTAGTTCTCTTTTATTGCTGACCAGAATTCCACTGTGTGAGTATATCACAATTTGTGTGTCCATTTTCTTATTGATACACATTTGGGTTGTTTGTGGTTTGGAGCTGTTATAAGTAAAACTTTTGTGAACATTCTTGTTCTTGTCTTTTGATAGACATAAGCAACAAGAGGAGGTTTGTAAGGTTATAGTTTTGCATACTTTTAGCTTTAGAAGATACTGTCAAACAGTTTTCCAAACTATTTCTGTTGTATTTTTCTTAATGAAACCAAGGCTAATTAACTCAAGAGAGAGTTGGGACTGTTATTTAAATAGTTTGCCATCTGCTTCAGTATAAGAGAAGTAAAATTTTGGATTTTTAATTTACTGCTGTTGGAAACAATACTTTCTGAGCATATAATTTATTCTCAACTGAGTATTATATAGTCTGCCTTCATTTTTTGTGACTTCTTATTATATAACCTATTCTTAGTAATCTTCATATACCTTTTCCTAAAAGGCATCATCTCAGATGATTTCTCCAGTCTTTTACCCATTTAACAGATACTGACTGAGCTCCTGCTGTGTGTGAACAATGCCATCATGATTATACTGCATTGCTGGCGATTTCATTTCAGTGTCTCTATACAAGATGCGGGTGTTTACTTACTACTCCATTCTAGTTCAGATCTGAGCAGCTTCATTAGTGTTTTGCTGCTATTAGTTTTCTACACATGTCAGCACAAGGTTAGATGATCTTGACCACAGCGTTGGGAGGCTGGTGGTATTTCTAGAATCTTCATACTAAAATGCAGCTAAATTTCAGTCCATGTTTTAATGCTTATTCAATGAAACTAAGCATAGATTTTATTTTGTTTTTACCAAAAATTTGTTTTTCTTGTGTAAATGACTTAAAATTGTGTGCTAAATGCAAAAGGATTTTGTTTATATAATGATTAAATTTTGTGTTTAAATCTACTCTAATGATTTCTAATATTCACTGATTTAAAATATCTTACTAAAAAGCATTCTTTTATTGTATATGATAAAAAATATGATTTAAAAATCCTGATGGGGTATGTGAAATTATTTGTTACCAAGAAAGGAGTGTGAGGTTGGGAACTTCTGGACCAGCATATTATATTTTTTCTTTGGTAGAGTCTACTATATTTTATATACTGAGAGCTAGCATAATACATTGATTAAGAGCTGTTAGAGGGCTGCCCGGGTTCAAATGCTGACTTGGCCACTTACTAGCTGAATAACCTTGAATGAGTTAACTAACTTCTGTATTTTAGTTCCCTCAATTGAAAAACATGGATAATTTTGCCTACCTCATAGATCATTGTAAAGACTAGAAGTTAATGTGCTCCAGAAATTGGAACCATTTCCACTGAAAACAGGAATAATACAAGGATGCCCACTCTCACCCCTCCTTTTCAACATAGTTTTGGAAGTCCTGGCTAGAGCCGTCAGACAAGAGAAGGAGATCAGGGATATCCAAATAGGAAAAGAGGAAGTCAAGTTATCCCTCTTTGTAGACAACATGATTCTATACCTCGAAAACTCAAGAGAATCTGTCAGAAACCTCCTTGTACTGATAAAGGATTTTGGCAGAGTCTCAAAGTATAAAATCAGTGTGCACGAGACAGTCACATTTCTGTACACCGGCAACAAAGAAACAGAAACCCAAATAAAAAGCATAATCCCATTCACAGTAGCCAGAAAAAATATCAGATACCTTGGCATCTTCCTAACCAGAGACGTGAAAGACCTTTACAATGAAAACTACAAAACACTGCTCAAAGAAATAAAAGATGACACAAATGGAAAATATTCCATGCTCATGAATTGGAAGAATCAACATTTTTAAGATGTCCATCCTTCTCAAGGCAATCTACAGATTTAATGCAATACCCATTAAACTGCCAGCAGCATTCTTCTCAGACCTGGAAGTGAAAATACAGGAATTCACATGGAAACAAAAACAACTACGAACCCCCAGAACAATCCTCAGCAAAAAAAAAAACACCAAAAAACAAAAACAAAGCAGGAGGTATCACCCTCCCAGACTTTAAACTTTATTATAAAGCTACAATAGTAAAAACAGCCAGGTATTGGTACAAGAGCAGGCATATAGACCAATGGAACAGGATAGAGATTCCAGAAGCAAAACGTTAATTTATCAACCAACTCATCTTCGACAAAGCCCCCACCACCGATGGGAGAGAAGAACCTATTCAGTAAATGGTGCTGGGAAAACTGGCTGACCACATGCAGAAGATTGAAACAAGATCCCTACCTATCATCATACACAAAGATCAACTCTAAATGGATCAAAGACCTAAATGTAAAACCTCAAACTATAAGAACCTTAGAAAATGCAGGAGATACCCTTATGGAAATTGGAACTGGCAACCAGTTCCTGATCAAAACCCCAAGCACCCATGCCATAAGAGATAAGATAGACAAGTGGGACCTCATCAAACTGACAAGCTTCTGCAAAACCAAAGAAACCAGCAAGAGAGTGGGGAGATAGCCCACAGACTGGGAAAAAGTATTTGCTAACTGTATGTCAGACAAAAGCCTAACATCTGGGATCTACAAGGAACTCAAACATGCCGAAAAGAAAAAACAAAGTGGGCAAAAGATATGACTAGCCACTTCTCAAAAAAAAAAAAAAAAGTACGAGCAACCAAAAGATACATGCAAAAATGCTCAGTCTTACTAGTCATCAAAGAAATGCAAATTAAAACTGCACTGAGGTACCACCTAACTCCAATCAGGATGGCTATCATCAATAACTCAAAGAACAACAGATGCTGGAGAGGATGCAGGCGAAAAGGGAACACTTTACACTGTTGGTGGTAGTGTAAACTAGTATAGCCTTTAAGCAGTGCTAGTTAAGCAGTTTTTATTGTTTTAAAATAAGGATGAAAAAAACACCCTTTCTCTGCTACTGGGTGTTAATTATTTTAGCCTAGGGTTATTTGCAAATTTTTGTGGTCAAGTCATAATACTACACTGCTAGTAGTTTGCGATTTAGGAGTGGCTTATAAATGCTATTGGCTTAGTTTATTTTTTGAGTTCAGAGATTCTTTAAGTGGTTTAGATCTTGGTTTTCTAAACAAGGGTACCTTTTCTCTGGATGTAATCCAAACAATGAGAGGTTATTTGGATAGCTTTATAGGGCTGTAGGTCCTTAGATTGTAACAATTTGATTTCTTTTGAGTGCTTCTTTTTTAAATATGCCTCTTC